>NC_083236.1:66842232-66901460 GCF_032191835.1 Heteronotia binoei | reverse complement strand
AAGGAAGGAAGGAAGGAAGAGAGGGAGGGAGGGAGGAAGAGAGGAAGGAAGAGAGGGAGGGAGGAAGGAAGGAAGGAAGGAAGGAAGGAAGGAAGGAAGGAAGGAAGGAAGGAAGGAAGGAAGGAAGGAAGGAAGGGAGGGAGGAAGAGAGGGAGGGTGGAAGAGAGGGAGGGAGGGAGGAAGGATTGGAAGGGAGGGAATATATGGGGCAGGGGGGAGAGGTGGAAAGAAGCAACTTTAAATGCAATCTCCAAACCCTTGGCTGGCTCGGAGAAGTGATTTTAAACAGAGAAATGCCTTCTCCAAGCCAGCCAAGGGGGCTGTGGGGGCTTGGAGAGCCACCCAATGTGTGTGAAGAGCCACACATGGTTCCCAAGCCACGGTTTGGCCACCCCTGCTCTACAGGTTCTGAGTCTTAATTCTTTGTAGCCTCCTTTTTTTGCCATCAAGTTACAGCTGACATGTTTGCCCCTGTAGGGTTTTCAAGGCAAGAGAGATTGGAGGACGATTTACCATCGCTTGCCTCTGTGCAGGAAGTCTGGAGTTCCTTGGAGGACTCCAGTCCAAGTACTAGCCAGGTCAACCGTGCTTAGCTTCTGAGGTCTGATGAGATCGGGCCAGCCCACCTCTCAAAGTTGTCCTGCCCATCCCAGTGTGCTGTCGTGGTTAGAGGGTTGGACTAGCCCAGGGGTGACCAGACTTGCTTAACGTAAGAGCCACATAGGATAAATGTCAGCTGTTTGAGGGCCTCAAGGCATGAACATCAGATGTCTGAGAGCTGCAAGACATGAATGTCAGATGTTGGAAGGAAGGAAGGAAGGAAGGAAGGAAGGAAGGAAGGAAGGAAGGAAGGAAGGAAGGAAGGAAGGAAGGAAGGAAGGAAGGAGAGAGAGGTGGAAAGAAAGCATTCTCCAAGCTGCCAGCTGGGAGAAGTGATTAAAAGAGAGAAACGCCTTCTCCAAGCCGGCTGACAGGGCAGTGGGGGCTCAAGAGCCACACAATATGTGCGGAAGACTCACATGTGGCTCCTGCGCTACATCTGGAAGATCGAGGCTTGAATCTCTGTTCTGCCACAAAAGCTTGCTGGGGTGACCTTGGGCCAGTCACAAGCTCTCAGCCTAAGCTACCCCACAGGGTTGTTGTGAAGACACAACAGAGGAGAAAAGAGTGGTGTAAGCCCCTCTGGGTCCTCATTGTACAGAATGGCAGGGTTTCGATTAAGTATGTCAAAAAAATAAAATTGCTCCCCAGAGCTGAAGTAACCTTCAACTCTGCCTAGGAAGAGTTTCTTTCTACACTCTTTTTATCTTCCACATTCCTTACAGTTACCCAAACCAGCCTGAAAGTTGAACATTGTAGTCCTGTAGCATCTCACTATGATTGGCAAAGGAGGGGGGGGAAAGAGTGCGTTAGATTATAACAGTTCAGTCCCCTTCAAATACTGATCTGAAATACTGATTGGCCATTTTGAAATCCTTCTCTCATATTGTGCAGGAGCTCACAGGAGTGGAGCTCTGGGACCTCTAAATTTTATTGTGCTCTTTCTCTCTCTCTCTCTCTCTCTCTCTCTCTCTCTCTCCCTCTTCTCCTTAAAAATAATTGCTTCTGGTCTCCATTGTTCAACCCTCCATGAGAATTCTGACAAACTTGTTAATATTTCCCCCCCTCAAAAAACGGGGAAACAACCACATAGGAGAAAGTCATTTTAAAAAGTATGATGGGAGCAATGTTCCGTCTACGCTGACTTAGTGTGAGCTAGCTCACAACTTTTTAGCCTCCAGGTCACATATTTTTGTCTTAGCTCAGGAAAAATGGCCTCAGAGCAAACGGATTTATGCAGGAGCTCACAACTTTAATGACACTATCAGGGGTGGCCAATGGTAGCTCTCCAGATGTTTTTTGCCTACAACTTCCATCAGCCCCAGGGCTGGGGCTGATGGGAGTTGTAGGCAAAAACATCTGGAGAGCTACCGTTGGCCACCCCTGCACTAGCTCACAAGTAGAATTTTTGCTCACAGGACTGCAGCTTAAAGGGAACGCTGGCTTGGAGTAAGGTTTTATTATGACAAATCTAATTCAAGAAGCATTTCAAGGTAGATGCTGAGCTGATCTAATTCAGCACACCTTTCGGTGATGTCAGAAGTGTGTGGCATATGCAAATGGAGTTGTGCTAATGAGCTCCAGCACCTCTTTTCTCTACGAAATCACCCCTGCAGGCTCCATCCACAACGAAATATCTTCCAATCATATGTATATAGCCTCGGTCACATATTCTGGCAACATTTCAGCCTTTTCTTCCAAATCCTCATATTTCTTGGGAGCAAAATATGCTCCTGTTTTGGGCTTCTGCGGCCATAAAATGACAGCAACCATGCAGCGGCGTTCCCATAAGCGACCGACAACTGGCAGACGCAGGGTGGAAGAACTCATTGTGCGGAATGACGGGTGTTCAGCCAGCAGCGGCTGAAATTGGAACAGACAACTGGATAACCGGGCAGATTTTTGGCTTGGGATAAAGGGACAGAATGGAATCACGGAATCCCTCCCGCAGGTTTCAGGCTCCTTTGGCCTCACCGCTGCCGACTGTGCCGGTAACGTGTTCCTGAATCTCTGTGGGCAGAACAACACAATGCTGCTGACACAGGCAAAAATGGGAGTGCCTTTTTAGCGGAGGACTCACCTTTCTGGGTTGGTTTTAGGGCTGCCAACCCCCAGGTGTGATGGGGTGTGAACTGCAGAGACTGACCAAGAGAGAGACCTTGGATCGTGGGTAGAGAACTCACTGAAAATGTCAAGACAGTGTGTGATTGCAATAAAAAAGGCCAACGCCATGCTGGGAATTATTAGGAAGGAACTGAAAACAAATCAGCCAGTATCCTAATGCCCCTGTATAAATCGATGGTGCGATCTCATTTGGAATACTGTGTGCAATTCTGGTCATCGCACCTCAAAAAGGATATTATAGCTTTGGAAAAAGTCCAGAAAAGGGCAACTAGAATGATTAAAGGTTTGGAACACTTTCCCTATGAAGAAAGGTTAAAACGCTTGGGGCTCTTTAGCTTGGAGAAACATCGACTGCGGGGTGACATGATAGAGGTTTACAAGATAATGCATGGGATGGAGAAAGTAGAGAAAGAAGTACTTTTCTCCCTTTCTCACAATACAAGAACTCATGGGCATTCGATTAAATTGCTGAGGCAGTCAGGTTAAAACAAATAAAAGGAAGTACTTCTTCACCCAAAGGGTGATTAACATGTGGAATTCACTGCCACAGGAGGTGGTGGTGGCCACAAGCATAGCCAGCTTCAAGAGGGATTGGATAAAAAATATGGAGCAGAGGTCTATCAGTGGCTATTAGCCACAGTGTGTGTGTGTGTATAATTTTTTTGGCCACTGTGTGACACAGAGAGCGTTTTCGCACTGACCTTTTACTGGCGCGACCACCTTCTTCACACCGGAGGATCTGCGCGGATTTCGCACAAGAAGCGCCGGCGCACCAAAAGAGCCGGCGACTTCCGTTGCAAAAGCCGCTCAAAACGTTTTCCTGCTTCTTGGCGGTTTCCGTTTGAGCGGGCTTCGCGACGGAAGTTGCTGGCTCTTTGGGTGCGCCGGCGCTTCTTGTGCGAAATCCGCACAGATCCTCCGGTGTGAAGAGGGTGGTCGCGCCAGTAAAAGGTCAGTGCGAAAACGCTCAGAGTGTTGGACTGGATAGGCCATTGGCCTGATCCAACATTGCTTCTCTTATGTTCTTAGGTGGGGAAGGAACAAAAGGCATCCACGAACAACCCACCTTACTATGAAAAACTTTATATAAATAAATAACTTGTTAAAGAGACAAATTGCAATGCATAATTACAAAGCCATACAAAAGACAAGAACATATCCCCTAAAGACAAAGTCTTATCTTTCAAACAAAGTTCCTTTCTTGTTGCTAGAAGTCCGGGGAAAGCCTTGAAAAGCCGTGAAGTGCAATTCCAAGAAGATAATAATCCTTTCGGCCAGGAAGGTGTGCATAGATGAATTCACAGCGTTATTCCACTAAGGCGACACAGCACAACTTTGCAATTCTTAAAGCTGGAAGATGTAGAAGAAGAAGAAGATATTGGATTTATATCCCGCCCTCCACTCCGAAGAGTCTCAGAGCGGCTCACAATCTCCTTTCCCTTCCTCCCCACAACAGACACCCTGTGAGGTAGATGAAGATATTGAATTTATATCCCGCCCTCCACTCCGAAGAGTCTCAGAGCGGCTCACAATCTCCTTTCCCTTCCTCCCCCACAACAGACACCCTGTGAGGTAGATGAAGATATTGGATTTATATCCCGCCCTCCACTCCGAAGAGTCTCAGAGCGGCTCACAATCTCCTTTACCTTCCTCCCCCACAACAAACACCCCTGTGAGGGGGTGGGGCTGGAGAGGGCTCCCACAACAGCTGCCCTTTCAAGGACAACCTCTGCCAGAGCTATGGCTGACACCAAGGCCATTCCAGCAGGTGCAAGTGGCGGAATGGGGAATCAAACCAGGTTCTCCCAGATAAGAGTCCGCACACTTAACCACTACACCAAACTGGTGCACCGCTATTTCGCATGAGCGGCAGAGCACAACTGAGCGACAGGGAAGCACATATAGCCCTGTTTCACCTGAGCTTTAAGAAGCTTCACTAATCCTGAATCATTCATAAAAAGCAATAGCTAAACTTCTTTACTGCAGATTAAAGCAACCAGGTGGGGACAGGGGATCCGATTTGGAGGTTCTCCCTTCGCTTCAGGGTCATCAGAAAGTGGGGGGCGGAATACCTGCTGGGCACTCAATTGTTCCCTATGGAGAGCAGTTCCCATAGGGTATAATGAATAATTGATCTGCAGGTATCTGGGGTTTGGGGGGGGGGCTGTTTTTTTAGATAGAGGCACCAAATTTTCAGCATAGCATCCAGTACCTCCCCCCAAAATACCTGCCATCCAATTCTATGAGCCCCAAAAGAAGGTGTCCCTATCCTTCATTATTTCCAAAGGAGGGGAGGCATTTGAGAAGTGTGCGGTCCCTTGAAATGCGATGGCCAGCACTCCGTTTGGAGTTCAATTACGCTTGTCACAACCTTGCTCCTGGCTCCACCCCCAAAGTCCCCAGATATTTCTTTCTTTCACTTTTCAAAAATGTATTGAGAAACCTCAGTGTTATACAGAAAGAAAAGTAAAACCAGTAAATAAGTAAGTAGATATTCAAAATGCAAGTAACACGTCAAGCAGCGGTATGAAAGGAATGGAAAGAGATCACATATACCAAACTATAGAGCTTTGCACACTGTAAAACTATTAGGAAAATGTTCAATAACTTAATAGGAGACCCTGAAGTATGTAAAAATAAAAGTGAATTTACTCAATATAGAGCTACACAAAGTATGAGGTTTGATGAGGAGAAAGGGGGAGGGGAAGGAGAGAAAGAAGGAATGAATTAGGGGGGAGGAAAGGGGGGGACAGTGAGCATACAGTAGGAATAAGGCAAATAAAGGAAACAGAAATCACAGCTAAACAGTAGTATCTATTCCTGTGTCAAGAAAGAAGAGTAAGAAACAAACACAGGGCAAAGACAATTAGAAGAAGAATTGCAGATTTATAACCCCCCCCCCCTTCTCCCTGAATCAGAGACTGAGCGGCTTACAATCTCCTTTACCTCCCCCCCTGCCCCACAACAGACACCCTGTGAGGTGGGTGGGGTTGAGAGTGCTCTCCCAGCAGCTGCCCTTTCAAGGACAAGTCCTGCGAGAGATATGGCTAACCCAAGGCTATTCCAGCAGCTGCAAGTGGAGGAGTGGGGAATCAGACCCGGTTCTCCCAGATAAGAGTCCGCGCACTTAACCACTACACCGAACTGGCTAAAGGTAGACCATAGACATTTGTGAGGAACGTGTTTCTTGAATTGGACTTGGCAACTCTAGTCGGTTTCTTATCTGATGCAAGTGAAGATACGAGGGTCGCCCCCGCCAAGAGAGTCCACTGGTTTCAGAAGTGTTATTCCGCTGGTGGCCCGCCAAGCTCTCTCCGCTATCTGAAATCTTTCAATTACGGCTTCAGACAGGGGACTTCTGCATGCAAAGCATGTGCAGCTCTGTCTCTGAGTTATGATCTCTCCTGCACAGTTACTTAAGGAGCTGCTATTAGGAGTCTAATGGTCCACGCAGTCTGGCTCTTGATTGGCAGCAGCGCTCCAGGGTCTCCGGGCAGAGCGATTTCCTGGGGCCTCTGCTAGAAAAGGTTCTGAAGCGGAAGGAGGTCGCACTGGCACACGAGGTCATTCATGCCACAGGATTCTCCACTGCTATGCATGGGTATGAAAGGTCCAGCTGGGCAGCCGTGTCGGTCTGAAGCTCACCTTGTAGGTGTTCGTTTAAACAAGCCGGCTATTTGGCCTAATACTTAAGAAAAATTGCTAAAAGGATTGTTGCAGCTTGAAGAAGCTCACGTGAAACAAGGGTTCAGTACGACCTTGTCCTTGGAAACTTGGATTATTGGCTGCACCTTTTGACAGACATTAATCATCTGGAGTACGACACCAGGATTTCATGGAATGAGTTGGGAAATTTTAATAATAACAACTTTACATTTCTTTATATATTTTACCACAAGATGAAAAGAAGGACTCTTGGCGCTAACGCTGCCTTTTTCATTAAGGACTGAAAGTTCTGGTTGTTTTGTAATTATGATGGTGGAATTTGTATACGAGTACGTTTAATTTTGTTGACTTTGTATAATTCAATAATAGAAGCTGGTTTTCACGGTGGGTTATGTACCTTTGATTTCGTGTCGGTCTGAAGCAGCAGAACAAAGCAGGAGTCAAGTGGCACCTTTAAGACCAACAAAGTTTTATCCATAATGTAAGCTTTCATGGGCTCTAAAGCACACTTCATCAGACAATAGGATGGAATGGCTCTATATTCTCTATATCAGGGGTGGCCAACGGTAGCTCTCCAGATGTTTTTTTTTGCCTACAACTCTCATCAGCCCCAGCCAGCATGGCCAATGGCTGGGGCTGATGGGAGTTGTAGGCAAAAAAAAAAAATCTGGAGAGCTACCGTTGGCCACCTCTGCTCTATATGAAGGACTGCTTGCCATTCCATCCTATTGTCCGATGAAGAGTGCTTCTAACACACGAAAGCTTCCATTCTGAATAAAACTTTATTGGTCTTAAAGGTACAACTTGACTCCTGCTTTGTTCTATGGGTATGAAAGTCGGCCAAGAAAGTAGACAGGAAGTTGATTCCTTTGAACTGTGGCACTGGAGGAGAGTTTTAGGGATACTGTAGTCTGCCGGAAAGACAGATCAGTGGGTTCTAGATTAAATCAAGCCTACACTCTCCCTAGACCGGGGTGGCCAGCCTGTGCCTCAGGAGCCAGTTGTGGATCTTTCACATATATTGGGTGGCTCTTGAAGACCTCGCTTCTCTGTTGGCCAGCTTGGAGAAGGCATTTGAAGATAAAGTTGCTTTCTTTCCACTTCTCCCATCCTCCTCCCTCCCTCATCTATTTTTTCCTTCCTTCCAGTATTTGAAGGGCTGTCATAGAGAGGATGGGGTGGAATTGTTTTCTGTGGCCCCAGAAGGTAGGACCAGAACCAATGGGTTGAAATTAAATCAAAAGAGTTTCTGGCTCAACATGAGGAAGAACTTCCTGACCGTTAGAGCAGTTCCTCAGTGGAACAGGCTTCCTCGGGAGGTGGCGGGCTCTCCTTCCTTGGAGGTTTTAAAACAGAGGCTAGATGGCCATCTGACAATGAGGATCCTGTGAATTTAGGGGGAGGTTTTTGTGAGTTTCCTGCATTGTGCAGGGGGTTGGACTAGATGACCCTGGATGTCCCTTCCAACTCTCTGATTCTATGATCCCTCCCTCCCTTCCAACATCTGACATTAATGTCTTACAGCTCTCAAACATCTAACATTTATACTATGTGGCTCTTATATTAAGCACATGGTATAAGTTTGGCCACCCTCGGCTAGATGCTAAAGTCACCAAACTGAGGCTATTGATCTTATGGGAAGACAAGAGTCACTGGAAAAGACCATGATGCTAGGAAAAGTTGAAGGTAGAAGGAAAAGAGGAAAACCCAACAGACGGTGCGATTCAAGTCAAGGAAACCACAAGGGCCTGCAGTTTGCAAGCTCTGAGCAAGGCTAGAGTCAATTAGCACCTTGAAGACCAACAAAGTTTTATTCAGAATGTCAGCGTTCGTGTGCAGGGGGTTGGGCTAGATGACCCTAGAGGTCCCTTCCAGCTCTAGGATTCTATGTGCTAGAAGCACACTTCATTAGACAATAGGATGGAATGGCAAGCAGTCCTAAATATAGAGAAAGTAGGCAGTGAATAAGTATGCAAAATCATGGAAATGTTTTTTAGCAGATTAAAAACATCACAAGTTGGGGTCCAGTGATTATTAGTTTGTGTTGAATGGGCTAAAACAACAATGAAGGCAATATAAGTTGAAATAGCGGAGTAATGTATGTCAGGAGTGTCAAACATGTGGCCCGGGGGCCGAGTCAGGCCCCCGGAGGGCTCCTATCAGCCCCTCGAACAACTGGCTCATCTGCTTCCTTCTCCTCTCTTGCTTCCTTCTGCATCTCAGCTTGCTTTGCAAGGCTTGCTTAATCACACAGGTGCTACAGAGCAAAACCTCTATTTTCTCAATTGGCTGAGGCTCTTCCCCCTCCCGGTATCCCAGGGGAGGGAGGGAAAGAGCCAGAGCTTCCTTTGCCCAGTTCCCTGGATCCCAGGGAGAAATACAAAGAAAGCACCTTTAAGACCAACAAGTGCTAATGTTTTAAGTTCTTTTTTTTTAAATTAGTCGTGTTTGTCTGTTCTTTAAAAAGTTTATATCTCTGTTACCTAATCTTAAATAGGTACACACATGGCCCGACCCAACAAGATCTCATTTATGGCAGATCCAGCCCTCATAACAAATGAGTTTGACACCCTGGTCTATGTCATTCTATCTTATACTGCCTTCATTGTTGTTTCAGCCCAGTCAACACAAACTAACAATCACCAGACCCCAAAAACATTACCACAATTTTGCATACTAATTCACTGCCCACTTTCTTTGTATTTAGGAGGACTGCTTGCCATTCCATACTTTTTCAGCACACGAAAGTTTACATCCTGAATAAAACTTAAAGGTTGGTCTTAAAGGTGCTACTTGACTCTTGCTTTGTTCTGCTCCTTCAGACCAACATAGCTGCCCACCTGGATCTGAGCGAGGCTGTGAAGGATAGCATGCTCTTAAAGAGATGGGAGTACCATCCCACCTCACATCTCCTGAGAAACCTATATAAGGGTCAAGAAGCAACTGTCAGAACGGGATATGGAGCAACTCATTGGTTTAGAATAGGAAAGGGGGTTCGACAAGGATGTATATTGTCACCCTGCTTATTTAATTTATATGCAGAGTACAGCATGCGGAATGCTGGCCTGGATGAAGCACAAGCTGGAATTAAGATTGCTGGGAAAAACATCAACAACCTCAGATATGCAGATGACACTACTCTAATGGCAGAAAGTGAGGAGGACCTAAAGAACCTCTTGTTGAGGGTGAAAGAGGAGAGCACAAAAGTAGGCTTGAAACTCAACATCAAAAAAGCTATGATCATGACATCTGGCCCCATCACGCCTTGGCAAATAGAAGGGGAAGACGTGGAAGCAGTGACAGACTTCACATTTCTGGGATCCAAGATCACTGCAGATGGTGACTGTAGCCATGAAATTAAAAGACGTTTGCTCTTTGGGAGGACAGCTATGGCGAACCTGGGCAGTATAATAAAAAGTAGACACATCACCCTGCCAACAAAAGCCCGTATAGTCAAAGTGATGGTATTCCCAGTAGTAATGTACTGCTGTGAGAGCTGGACCATAAGGAAGGCCGAGCGCAGAAGAATAGATGCTTTCGAGCTGTGGTGCTGGAGAAGACTTGAGAATCCCTTGGACTGCAAGAAGATCCAATCAGTCAGTCCTAAGGGAAATCAACCCTGACTGTTTCCCTGGAAGTTCAGATGCTGAAGCTCCAATACTTTGGCCACCCAAGGAGAAGGGAGCACTCCCTGGAGAAGACTCTGATGCTGGGAAAGTCAGAAGGCAAAAGAAGAAGGGGACGGCAACAGATGAGATGGGCTGGACAGCGTTACTGATGTAACTAACGACAAATTTGAGCAGACTTCAGAGGATGGTAGAAAAACAGGAGGGCCTCGTGTGACTTTGTCCATGGAGTTGCAAAGAGTCGGACCCGACTGTGCCACAGAACAACAACAAAGTTCATTGGGTTGCCAGAAGCTGGAAGAGGCTTGATGGCCCTTAGCACGCACGCACTGCCCCCAAGAGCCCTTCAACTAAATGCAGACTCGGATACGGAATTTGTTCTATGGGAAAAGCAGCAGCAAGCAGGCTTTCAGCTTTCCTTGAAACAAAACCAAACAGTCAAAGGGGGATGTGTGTTCTAGAAAGCCCTTGGCAAAGCCAGGCATCCCTTTGAAGGAGGACCAAAATGTCCACCTTCTCTCAGAAAGCCAAACCACCTGCCCTCGTTTCTGTTTAGTAACAGCCTGTCTGCCTCCCACCAGCTGTGACTGCCAGCAAATGGTAACACCTGTCTGCTGCTATTTTTCACCTCCCTGGGAGCTCAGCTTCCCTGCCTGATAAATATTAATGGCCGACCTTGACACGACATTTTGCCCCAGTGAAAGATGCCCTTTCGGTACCTCTTGTCCTCTCTTGTGGACACGCCCACTCTGGCTGAACTCCTGGGAATGTGATACCCCGGGGCCTGTGTCTAGGGTGTCTGGGAGTCACCGCGCGTTCCCTAGTTAACTGTCTCATTCAGTCTGTGCAAATCAGGATTTCACAGTTTGCTTCTCTGGAGTCGAGTTCACACAAAACCAGAGGCCAAAACGCATTGGGCCTCTGGAGCTGTTGTCTAGAAGATACTGTCAGTTTCTATGGAACTTTTTTTGTGGTTGATGAAAGGAAAAGTTAATGTTTTTTTTAGAAACCAGGTATGAATTGAGAATTCTTGCCTCCTTGGAGTATTTCAGAGTTTTAAAACTGTTGGTGTTGTTCAGTCGCACAGTTGAATCCGACTCTTTGCGACCCCATGGACCAAGTCACACCAGGCCCTCCTGTCTTCCACCATCCTCCGAAGTCTGCTCAAATTCGTGTTTGTTACATCAGTAACACTGTCCAGCCATCTCATCTTTTGCTGTTCCCTTCTTTTTTTCCCTTCTGTCTTTTCCAGCATCAGGATCTTCTCCAGGGAGGGCTCCCTTCTCATTGGGTGACCAAAGTATTTCAGCTTCAGCATCTGACCTTCCATGGAACAGTCTGGGTTGATTTCCCTTAGGACTGATTTGTTCTTCTTGCAGTTCAAGGGACTCTAGTTGTGTTGTTGTTCACTTGCACAGTTGAGTCTGATTCTTTCCGACCCCATGGACCAAGTCACCATCGTCTTCCACCACCCTCCAAAGTCTGCTCAAATTTGTGTTTGTTACATCAGTAACGCTGTCCAGCCATCTCATCTTTTGCTGTCCCCTTCTTCTTTTGCCTTCTGTCTTTCCCAGCATCAGGGTCTTCTCCAGGGAGTGCTCCCTTCTCATTTGGTGGCCAAAGTATCTGAGCTTCAGCATCTGATCTTCCAGGGAACAGTCAGGGTTGATTTCCCTTAGGACTGACTGATTGGATCTTCTTGCAGTCCAAGAGACTCTCAAGAGTCTTCTCCAGGGAGGGCTCCCTTATCATTGGGTGGCCAAAGGATTGGAGCTTCAGCTTCAGCATTTGACCTTCCAGGGAACAGTCTGGGTTGATTTCCCTTAGGACTGACGGATTGGATCTTCTTGCAGTCCAAGGGGCTCTCAAGAGACTTCTCCAGGGAGTGCTCCCTTCTCATTTAGTGGCCAAAGTATTTGAACTTCAGCTTCAGCATCTGACCTTCCAGGGGACAGTCTGGGTTGATTTCCCTTTGGACTGACTGATTGGATCTTCTTGCAGTCCAGGGGATTCTCAAGAGTCTTCTCCAGCGAGTGCTCCCTTCTCACTTAGTGGCCAAAGTATTGGAGCTTCAGCTTCAGCATCTGACCTTCCAGGGAACAGTCAGGGTTGATTTCCCTTAGGACTGACTGATTGGATCTTCTTGCAGCCCAAGAGACTCTCAAGAGTCTTCTCCAGGGAGTGCTCCCTTCTCATTGGGTGGCCAAAGTATTTGAGCTTCAGCTTCAGCATCTGACCTTCCAGGGAACAGTCAGGGTTGATTTCCCTTAGGACTGACTGATTGGATCTTCTTGCAGCCCAAGAGACTCTCAAGAGTCTTCTCCAGGGAGGGCTCCCTTCTCATTGGGTGGCCAAAGTATTGGAGCTTCAGCTTCAGCATCTGACCTTCCAGGGGTCAGTCAGCGTTGATCTCCCTTAGGACTGACTATGCCCTGCATGGCATAGCCCACAGCTTCAGTGAACCGCGCACGTCCTCTTGTCATGTCAAGGTAGCAATCCACGAGAGGGAGTTTTAAAACTTCTGATTTACAAAAAGCTGCTATTGCATACTTTATACATGAAATGTATGACACCTTGCCTTGGTGTCATCATCTGGGCTACCGAGGAGGCAAACAGGTTTAAAAACCTATGTAATAAAAATGCGTCTTAAAAACTGCTACACCCAAACAGAAACAAATCAATAAAACAATTAAGAACAAGCTAAAATACACGTACAAATACATAAAAACAACCAAATGTAGAGTAGGGAGGGAATAACAGACAAAAGGAAGTTTCCATCTACTGAGGTAAGATGGAAGTGGAACGGGACAGATGACTTTCTCTGGGCTTTGGTGCAAAGAATGAGAAGAGACTAGGAGTTGCCAAGTCCAATTCAAGAAATACCTGGGGACTTTGGGGGTGGAGCCGGGAGACATTGGGGGGCGGAGCCAGGAAACATTGGGGGGGGTGGAGCCAGGAGCAAGGTTGTGACAAGTACAACTGAACTCCAAAGGGAGTTCTGGCCATCATATTTAAAGGGACCGCACACCTTTCAAATGCCTTCCCTCCATTGGAAATAAGGGTGCCTTCTTTGGGGGCTCATAGAATTGGACCCCCTGGTCCAATCTTTTTGAAACTCGGAAGCTGTTTTGAGGAGAGGCCTCTAACTCAAACCCCCCCTCCCAGCTCCAGATATCCGTGGATCTAATCACCATAGGTCTAGCCATCCACTCACAGTCTTACCTACCTCACAGGATGGTTGTGAGTATAAAATGGATGAGATGAAAGTTATGCAAGACGCCTTAGGTCTTGACTGAGGAGAAAGGTGGAGAAATGAAGAAAATATATGGTTGGTTTCCTTCCCCACCATGGCTCAGGTGGTGCTGGAGAAAAAGTATTTGCATATTTTTAATTGCTCCTTCCTTGTTGAAGTATTTTTAAGCACTGGATCTGGTTGAAGGCTTTGAAGGTGTTTAGCAGACCTCTGCCATTTTTGACTTTTGCTGCTTCTAACAGATTTTTTCAACCTTAGGTTTTGGGGTTTTTTTTAAAAAATGAAAAAAAAAATGTTTTCATTCATTGCCGCGAGCCCCGTTGAGGATTTTTTAGGGGGAGAAAATGGGATGCAGTATTTTCAATAGATAATGGAAGCGGAGACAAAAGGTCTTCTCAGCTCGAGCAGAATGTTTGCCTTCACTACGGAGAAACGGCACAGCCCTGGCACGTCGCAGATTACGCGGCTGGGCAGAGACTGCATGAAGCTGCCTTATTCAAAATCAAACTATTGGTCCGTCAAGATCAGTCTTGTCTTCTCAGACCGGCAGCAGCTCTCCAGGGTCGCAGGCGAAGATCTTTCACATCACACCTACTTGTTTTTAATAACTGGAGATGCCGGGGATTGAACCTGGGACCTTCCGCATGCCAAGCAGAGGTTCTGTCACTAAGCCAAGGCCCCTTCCCTGAGCCACTGGCACTCCTTGTCTTGGGAAAACGTAAAAAAGTTTAAAACAGTTAAAAAAACAGGGGGTGTGGCCTAATATGCAAAGGAGATCCTGTTAGAATTCCACCCCTGCCACACACAAACTTCTGTTGCCCGTCCCAAACTCACCCCGTCCTCTGGCCTCCAGAGGCTGGCTCAGATTTCTGAACCGACAGCCAATTGTCCAGTTGGCATCTGAAAGCAGCAGGACGGATGCGAGGTGACTTGACTGCGTGAAAGCGCCAAGCTGCCCCAAGCTGCGTCTGCCTTCCCCTCCCCTTTAAAAACTGTTGGGAGCGCTGGAGCGCTTAACTTGTTGGGGGGGAAAAGAGAGAGTGGTCTGGCTTCTGAGGCGCCTCCGCGTCTGGAGGTGCCTGGCCGCCTAGAAGATGAGACGCAAGAGCTTCACTGGGGAACGTGTGGAGGCTTCGGGACAGCTCTTTTTGACCCAGCCTGATTTGGAACGCCTCCCAACTGCCCACCTTATCACCCAGTGTGTCTCAAAGGTGTTGAGGAGCTCTTAATTCGTTCATACAAAGGTAAAGGTCGTCCCCTGTGCGAGCGTCAGTCGTTTCCGACTCTGGGGTGACGTCGCATCATGACGTTTTCACGGCAGACTTTTTAAGGGGTGGTTTGCCATTGCCTTCCCCAGTCATCTACACTTCCCCCCCCCCCCACGCAAACCGGGGTACTTTTACCAACCTTGGAAGGATGGAAGGCTGAGTCAACCTCGAATCGGCTACCTGAACCCAGCTTCTGCTGGGATCGAACTCAGGTCGTGAGCAGAGAATTTGAATACAGTACTGAAGCTTTACCACTCTGCGCCATGAGGCTCTTTGGGGAAAAGTAAACACTAATAAATGAAAGAAAACAAACCTCAAGCATTGACTCAGGAGCCCTTGCATACAAAACCCCTTGTTGGTTTCAGGAAACAGACTCTGCTACTTTGGGGCATAGAGATAAATCCAAGCCTGAGACACAATTCTTACTGCAGATAGATCCAAGTGGGCAGCCGTGTTGGCTGAAGCTGCAGGCCAGATTTTGAATCCATTGACACCTTTAAGACCAACAAAAGTTTATTCAAGGTATAAGCTTTCATGTGCACACACAAAATTGCTAAGCTACAAGTAACTGAAAAACTCAGAATAACACCCCGGACTTAACAGAGATATTGGTTTCCTATCTCATTTCATATGCTAAACCCATTCAGTCCTTACATATGTATACTTACCAAGAAGGGCTAAATATCCTCTGTATTTTAATGCATTTCTCTCTCTGGAATATTATACTGGAATAGTGAATGTCATGTAATGCAACAAATGTTGGAATAGGTTCCTCTGACATAACATGGCACCCTACCTCAAAGGAAAGGATGCTGTCAGCTAACTCCAAATCAAATGTATGAGAGGAAATGAATGGTGCGTTAACAGCAAAGTCTCAATTACTCTTAACAATTAAGATAGTTTTACGCCTTAAGTCTCCTATTTTGACATATTTATTGCTCCATATTGTAACCTATATTGCTCCAAACCTTCACTTGTTATTGCTATTTAGTCTTTGCATATGTCAAAACATCTTCATTATTCACCTATGTAGAGGCATCTGCCTATATATATGAAACGTTAGCTTCCATTTCTATGTGTCTGAAGAAGTGTGCATCAATGTTCCCTCTAAGCTGCAGAGTCTTGTGAGCGAAAATTCTACTTTGTGAGCTCCTGGCATTAAAGCTGTGAGCTCCTGCATAAATTAGTGTGCTCTGGGGTCATCCTTCCTGAGCTAAGAGAAAAAATGTGTGAGCTGGAGGCTAAAAATCTGTGAGCTATCTCACATTAACTCAGCTTACAGGGAACACTGGTGTGCATGACATGAAAGCTCAAACGTTGAATAAACTTTTTGTTGGTCTTAAGGGTGCCTGACTGGGCTCAAAACCTGTCCTAATCCTTCCTGGAGTTCACCGTCTGTATCTCCTTCGGTGGTCTTTTCCCATCCTTGAACGTTGGGGCCACCTGTGAAGAAACCAGAACTTCACATCCCTCTAGGAAGAGGCCTTGCCTCTCCTGGGTGTTTTCGCAGCTGATGTCATCCAATCGGCTGGAATTCTTCTTCCTCTTTTTTGCAGCCAGTTGTTACAGCCACAGCACCAGCGATGACATGTCTCCCAAGTGTGAAACAAAACGCAGCTGTTCCAAGAGGAGGAAAGCTGCATCAGGCGGGACAGGCCTCCACTCCCAGACGGCCAACGGTTGTGGGAGGGAACTGTCGGGTCGAGTGGTCGGCTGCTGTGGCCTGGAGAGAGCTCACTCATTCTGGCTCTACGGCTGGCCTTTTGTCTTTCCGTGCCTGCTGTGCATCTTTTTCATGGAACGTCGTGTGGCAAGAGTTAGACACCTGAAAGGTTAATATGCAATTAAAGGGCCAAACATTAGAAACAAACTGTAAAATAAATCATAAGCCAACATACATGTATTCATCGTAGAAAGCTAAAACCATTCAGGGGGCCCATCATTAGCTTCTATCCTATGTCGAATCAAGCAGCCCCGTGGTGTAGAGTGGTAAAGCGGCAGTCCTGTGATCTGAACTCTCTGCTCGCGACCTGACTCCTATCCCAGCGGAATAGGTAGCCGGTCCAAGGTTGACTCAGCCTTCCACCCTTCCGAGGTCGGTAAAAGGAGTCCCCAGCTTGCTGGGGGGAAAGTGTAGCTGACTGGGGAAGGCAACGGCAAACCACCCCGTAAAAAGTCTGCCGTGAAAACGTTGTAAAAAGCAACGTCACCCCAGAGTTGGAAACGACTGGTGCTTGCACAGGGGACCTTTCCTTTCCTATGTACAATCATAAAACCACAATGGGAATCCACTTAACTTGACCAGACGCAGTTTCAACCTATACTGGTCTTCTTCAGAGGTCAGAAAAGTAAGTACACATATTGGCTCGTAATACAGAATACAATAAAACAATAGAACGATGCTGGACCACGGAAATTTAATGAGGTGACAAAGGCTTAAAAGATATTAAAAGGGGAGGGATGGTGGCTCAGTGGTAGAGCATCTGCTTGGGAAGCAGAAGGTCCCAGGTTCAATTCCCAGCATCTCCAACTAAAAAGGGTCCAGGCAAATAGGTGTGAAAAACCTCAGCTTGAGACCCTGGAGAGCTGCTACCAGTCTGAGTAGACAAGACTGACTTTGATGGACCGAGGGTCTGATTCAGTATAAGGCAGTTTCATATGTTCATATTCTCGAGGCCTCTTAGCCTAAAGCCTTACGTCCTAATCAAGGGCATATATATTGCATCCAGTGCCTGATTGTATGCCTCACCCCATGGTCCAGAATTGATCAAGGTAGGCGTAAGATCAGAGCCTATGTGCCAAGGGTTACGTGTCGTGCACTGAAACTGGGGCTCAGCTTAAAAATGCAAGGAACCAGGTGAAGCAATCCTGGCCCAATCAAAGCACATAACGTCACATCCTGAGACAACCCATGGGCCGTGTGCATTCACTTAGGCACTGTGGGGGAGGGGAGGGGTGGGAGCAATTTGGGAGGCTTCTAGGCTCAGGAGCAACAGGGCTTTTTTTTTTTTTTTGTGGGAGCTCCTTTGCATATTAGGCCACACATCCCTGATGTAGCCAGCCCTCCAAGAGCTTACAGGGCTCTTAGTACAGAGCCTACTGTAAGCTCCAAGAGGATTGGCTACATCAGGGTGTGTGGCCTAACATGCAAAGGAGTTCAAAAAAAGACATTTTAGAAACCAAGATGATTTTTTTTTGGGGGGGGGGGGGGTGGCGGTGTTTGAGCTTTTGAGAGCCAAAGGGAGTTTTGACTCCTGAAGCTCATACCTGGTGTTGCCAAGACAAGCATCATTGAACTCCAAAGGGAGTCCTGGCCATCACATTTAAAGGGACCGCACACCTTTAAAATTCCTTCCCTCCACTGGAAATAATGAAAGGGGTACCTTCTTTGGGGACTCATAGAATTGGACCCCCTGGTTGGTCCAATCCTTTTGAAACTTGGAGGGTGTTTTGAGAAGAGGTATCAAGATGGTATGCTGCAAATTTGGTGCCTCTACCTAAAAAAAAACAGCCCCCCCCCGCCGAGCCCCGGATAATCACAGATCAATTATCCATTATACCCTATGGGAATTGGTCTCCATAGGGAATAATGGAGTGCCCAGAAGACATTTCCCTCCCCCCCCTTTCTGATACCCCTGGGAGGGCCTCCAAACTGGGGGATCCCCTGCCCCCAATTGGGGATTGACAACCCTACTCATACCCCCCAAATCTTGTTGGTCCCTAAGGCACAACTAGACTCGAACCCAGCTCTTCTCCTGCAGACCAGCACAGCTATCCTGTGTGAAGTCCACCCGGGATCGGGCCTTCTCTATAGCGGCCCCCCTACTGTGGAACCAACTCCCGGAGGAGGTACGGGCCCTGCGATGCTTAGATCAATTCCGCAGGGCCTGTAGGACCCACCTCTTTAAAACGTCCTTCACATAATACCGTGCCAAGAAAGTCCTGCTGGATATGTTCTATGTTTTATGTCTTAATCACTGGATTTTATGAAAGATCTTAATTATAGCACCATAATCTTAAGCCTGATGTAATTTTAATGATTTTAAGGATGATTCTATAACTGAAATTGTATATGAATTTATAACTGATTGCACATGGTTTTATTGTATACTGTATTTACATGTTGTGAGCCGCCCTGAGCCTGCTTGCGGGGAGGGCGGGATACAAATAAAAAGTTATTATTATTATTATTATTATTATTATTATTATTATTATCCTCCTCTGAAACTAGGTTCAGCGTGTCCTTCAAGCAACATCTTGCTATGGCTTTAATTTACCTTGTGCTATTCTGCACCATCCGTTCCTATTTTCTCCTGCTCTTTTGGCCACTAGCAGATGTGCTGGGCCCTGAGCTCTCCAGTGCAAGATTTTATTTATTTTAGTAGATTTATATTCCGCCCTACCCCACGAATGGGCTCAGGGCGGATTACGACATAACAACATTGAAAATCCTTTTTTTTTAAAAAATGTATTAAAACCAGTAGAGAAACCTCCCGGCTCAGAGCGGGAGGCAGAAGGGTAGAAGGGTAGAACAATTTCCAGGTGGCTACTAATTAACGGTGTCGTATTTCAAGCGGGCCTTTTCAAGGGAGGCCAATTTAGCTTCGTTTGGTTTAATGCAGGGGTGGCCAACGGTAGCTCTCCAGATGTTTTTTGCCTACAACTCCCATCAGCCCCAGCCATCGGTTATGCTGGCTGGGGCTGATGGGAGTTGTAGGCAAAAAACATCTGGAGAGCTACCGTTGGCCACCCTTGGTTTAATAACTTTTTATTTGTATCCCGCCCTCCCCTCAAGCAGGCTCAGGGCGGCTCACAACATGTAAATACAGTATACAATAAAACCATGTGCAATCAGTTATAAATTCATATACAATTTCAGTTATAGAATCATCCTTAAAATCCTTAAATGTGTTGGATGCCAGTGGTGGACTGGTCAGGGTGTCAGCTTGCCCAATGGCAAGCGGGCCCCTTAAACATTAGACAATATATTAAATATGTTAATGTCCTTTTAGTAGCTTGAAAATATAATAGACGTTCCAATATTATTACTGTAATGCAACTAAAATTTACATTGTATTTAGGGTTGCCAGTCTCCAGGCGGGGCCAGGGGAGCTCTCACTTTTACATCTGATCTCCAGATGGCGGAGATCAGCTCCCCTGGTGAAAATGCGATCTGTATTTACATTTAAGTTTGGTGCAGAGCCAGTTTGGTGTAGTGGTTAAGTGTGCGGACTCTTATCTGGGAGAACCGGGTTTGATTCCCCACTCCTCCACTTGCACCTGCAAGCATGGCCTTGGGTTAGCCATAGCTCTGGCAGAGGTTGTCCTTGAAAGGGCAGCTGCTGTGAGAGCCCTCCCCAGCCCCACCCACCTCACAGGGTGTCTGTTGTTGGGGAGGAAGGTAAAGGAGATTGTGAGCCGCTCTGAGACTCTTCGGAGTGGAGGGCGGGATATAAATCCAATATCATCATCTTCTTCTTAATTTCTACTGGATACTGCCAGTAAAATGTACGATATATGTACACTGTAATTACTAAAAAAAAAAAAAGGGCAACGCCATGCTGGGAATTATTAGGAAGGGAATTGAAAACAAATCAGCCGGTATCATAATGCCCCTGTATAAATCGAGGGTGCGGTCTCATTTGGAATACTGTGTGCAGTTTTGGTCACCGCACCTCAAAAAGGATATTATAGCATTGGGAAAAGTCCAGAAGAGGGCAACTGGAATGATTAAAGGTTTGGAACCCTTTTCCTATGAAGAATGGTTAAAACGCTTGGGGCTCTTTAGCTTGGAGAAACGTCGACTGCGGAGTGACATGATTGAGGTTGACAAGATTGGATGGAGAAAGTAGAGAAAAGTCCTTTTCTCCCTTTCTCACAATACAAGAACTCATGGGCATTCGACGAAATTGCTGAGCAGTCAGGTTAGAACGGATAAAAGGAAGTCCTTCTTCACCCAAAGGGAATGTGGAATTCACTGCCACAGGAGGTGGTGGCGGCTACAAGCATAGCCAGCTTTAAGAGGGGATTGGATAAAAATATGGAGCAGAGGTCCATCAGTGGCTATTAGCCACAGTATATATATATGTGTGTGTGTGTGTGTGTGTATGTACACACACACACACACACATATATTGGCCACTGTGTGACACAGAGTGTTGGACTGGAGGGGCCATTGGCTTGATCCAACAAGGCTTCTCTTATGTTCTTTTGTGATAGAGTGTTGGACTGGAGGGGCCATTGGCCTGATCCAGCATGGCTTCTCTTATGTTCTTATGTGACACAGGGTGTTGGACTGGATGGGCCATTGGCCTGATCCAACAGGGCTTCTCTTATGTTCTTATGTGACACAGAGTGTTGGACTGGATGGGCCATTGGCCTGATCCAACATGGCTTCTCTTATGTTCTTCTGTGACACAGAGTGTTGGACTGGAGGGGCCATTGGCCTGATCCAACAGGGCTTCTCTTAGGTTCTTATGTGACACAGAGTGCTGGACTGGATGGGCCATTGGCCGGATCCAACATGGCTTCTCGTATGTTCTTCTGTGACACAGAGTGTTGGACTGGATGGGCCATTGGCCTGATCCAACATGGCTTCTCTTATGTACTCTCTCTCTCTATATATATATATACACACACACATTTATTTCGCAAAAGTTTTAATTGTACCTTTTTTCCACTTAAGTATTTTTTGAAAATGTTATTTCTTATAAAAATTAAATGACAGACTTATAGTTGTGGGTGGGCTCCCTTTGTCTCCTGGCAACCAATATTTTTAGACCCAGTCCGCCACTGGTGGACGGCCGGTGCCTCAAAGGCCTGGCGGAACAGCTCCTTCTTGTAGGCTCTGTGAAAAGGTAACAAATCTGGCAGGGCCCTAATGTCCAATGGGAGCATATTCCACCAGGCTGGGGCCAGAGCAGAAAAGGCCCTGGTGAAGGCCAGAGGACATCCTGAGCGTTAAGCCTACTGGAGCACACACAGGGAGAGGTGGTATCATATCAGAGAGCTGCTGCAGCTGACATTCATCGGCCTTCTGGAGCAAAAACAGTTTTAGCTTCTGCCAGGAGGCCTGGAGATGGTGCCAGACAGACTCCTCTCCTGTGGGAGGGAATTCCACGGTCCCATTGTGGCAGCTTGAGAATTGAATCCTGCCAGCCGCATCTCAATGTGGGCAGGAAGAAACGGGAGTTGGAGGTCCTTCAGCTACTTTCAACCCAAGCCATTTAAGTCCTGCTCTCATTCTACGTGCATCCAGCAGGGATGTGTCTACATCTGTTCATGAGAAAAATCCAACCAGCACCTTGGTGTGGTGGCTAGTATGTCGGACTAGTATCTGAGAGATCCAGGTTCAAATCCCCGCTTCTGCCATGGAAGTTTACTGGGTGACCTGGGGCCAGTCACACACACTCTGCCTAACTTGAGTCAGCAGTGTGATGCGGTGGCTAAAAAGGCCAATGCAATTTTGAGCTGTATCAACAGACGTATAGTGTCCAGATCACATGGAGTGATGGTATTGCTTTACTCTGCTCTGGTAAGACCTCAGCTGGAGTCTTGTGTTCAGTTTTGGGCACCACATTTTAAGAAGGATATAGACAGGCTTGAACAGGTCCAGAGGAGGGCGACGAAGATGGTGAGGGGTCTGGAGACCAAGCCCTATGAAGAAAGGCTGAAGGAGCTGGGCATGTTTAGCCTGGAGAGGAGGTGGCTGAGAGGTGATAGGATCACCATCTTCATGGACTTGAAGGGCTGTCCTAGAGAGGATGGGGTGGAATTGTTTTCTGTAGCCTCAAAAGGTAGGACCAGAACCAACGGGTTGAAATTAAAAGAGTTTCCGGCTCAACATTAGGAAGAACTTCCTGACAGAGCAGTTCCTCAGTGGAACAGGCTTCCTCGGGAGGTGGTAGGCTCTCCTTCCTTGGAGGTTTTTAAACAGAGGCTAGATGGCCATCTGATAGCAATGAAGATCCTGTGCATTTAGAAGGAGGTATTTGTAAGTTTCCTGCATGGTGCAAGGAGTTGGACTAGATGACCCTGGAGGCCCCTTGCAACTCTATGATTCTAACCTACCTCACAGGGTTGTCGTCAGGATAAAGCGGAGAAGAGAAGAAGGATTAAAACCGCTTTGGATCCTTGCAGGGGAGAAAAGTGGGGTATACGTGAATAATTTCACCATGACGGAGTTATGCGATGCTGTTAGCCACCAGCCACATGCTGTTTACCGCCTGTGTCTGTAAGATTGTTTACTGTGCTGCTCCCGTTTCATAATGTCTGTTTTTATGGTATCATTTTAACTCTGTTGTTTTACTGCTGTAAGCTGCCCTGCGCCCGCTTGTGGGATATACCGGTAAATCTAAAAAATAAAAGAAATTAAATAAAAGAAGGCAAATGAAATCGGAGACCCATAGCTGGGGAATTGCAAGGTTTAAGTCTTGCATTCAGCACGAGTGTAACATGAGAATTTATAAAAGGAAACTCAAACATGTGCTGTACGTGTGCGTGACTGCATGCATATTCCTTGTAACTTGTGAATTACCGTAGACTTAAGAGTTTCAAAGGCTGAACCCAGCACCTTTAACACGAGCTCAGAAGCAAGCTGGAAGCCTTTCTGCTTGGGGCCAACACTGACAGGCCCTGTTATGCTGCTGGGTGACGTGTTTGGCTCCAGCCAAAGAATTGAGACTGCCTCCAAGGGCAGCCCGGACCTTCCCTGCATTGCAGTAGCCCAAGCCAACACTCCCTTTAGCACTGTCAGCTCCCAGCTGGAAAACTCTTGGGAGATGTGGGGAGGGGGGGGGAGTGGAGTTTAAGGTGGGCAGGGAGGGGACAGACTTCAGTGGGGTGTAATGCCACATAGAGCTGGCTTTCCAAAGTGGCCATTATCTCCAGGGGAGCTGATCAATTGCCTGGGAATAAATTATAATCCCAGGTTGCCTATTTATATTATCCTCTATTTTATTTTTTTTAAAATCAATAACTTTGTTTTAATTTCTCTATGCTGGCGGTTGACCGTACAACAAATTAAGCTAATCCCAGGAGAGATGCAGCCACTGCCTGGAGGTTGGCAACACACCCCATCAGTGCAAGGGGCTGCCCCTGCCCCTTACACCGCCCCCCACTAGGCAGCGGAGCCCAGGGATACCAACCTCCTGGTGGAACATGGGGATCCCCTGGAATGACAGCTCCTCTCCAGACTCGGGTGATCTGAGAAACTAGATATATTGGAGGATGAACTCTACGGCACAGTATCCTACCGCGGTCCCTGTCCTCCCCGGAATCCATCTCCAAAACTCCAGGAATCTCCCAACCCGGATCTGCCAACCTCCCCCCCCCGCCCCCCGCGTGGGCACAGCCTCCGCCTGTTGTCCCTGCACCCTGGAGCGGCGCCAAGGCGTCCCTGCGGTGCCTAGACTTTCAGCTCCCGCTGGCTGCCTGCCGCCCAGGGGAGGGGGGACTTTTCCAGGCCGTTAAAGGGCCAGTCCGCTCGGGCGTTCCCCCCCCCCATTTTAAATGGAGGAGTAGAGGGGAAAGGCTGCAAAAGTCCCCCGAGCCCCGCGGCGACCCGTGCAAGCTCTGGCCCCTTTTGCGAATGCCAAGCGCCAAGAGCCCTTTTGCAAATGCAAAGCGCCAAGAAGCAAACACGCCAAGAGCCCTTTTGCAAATGCAAAGCGCCAAGACCCAAACTCGCCGAGAGCCCTTTCGGAAATGCAAAGCGCAAGAAGCAAAACCACCAAGCGCTAAGGAGCCCTTTTGCAAACGCAAAAGCGCCGCCTCTACCGCCCCTCCTTGGGACGCAAGGAGCCGCCCCCCCCCCCGCGTGGAGCCGCTGCGCAAAGGGGCTTCCTTCCCTCCCCCCCCCCCCTTTCCCGAGCCCGGGCAGGCCGCCCGCGAGCCAGGCCCTTCCCACCCCGCTGCAGAATTCGGAGGAGGAGGAGGCGGGCTGGAAGCGGCCGGCTCGGGCAGGCGCCGCTGGCGGAGAGACCCACCTCCGGGGGAGGAGGGGAGATGGCGCTGGCGAGTTGGCCGCCAAACTTTGCACGGGCTGCTGCGGCGGCGGCGGCGCACGGCCCAAGTTGAGCTCGCCGAGCGGGACGCGGCAGAGCAAGGCAGGCTCTCCCTCCCCAGCCGAGCCGAGCAGGCGGCAGCCGCCTCCCCTCCTCCTCCTCTTGCAGCAGCGGCGCCGGCAGGATGAGCGGCCGGCCCGGGGGAGCCTCCCGCAGCCGTCCCGGCGGGGCGCCCCGGCGTGCGCCATGAGCGCCTCTCCTCCGGAGAAGCGGGCGCCCCTCTCGCGCAAGCGGCGGCTGATGGCCGCGCTGGAAGCCGGCGGCGAGGAGCCTGCGGCGGGGTCGTCGCCCTCTCCAGCAGCAGCGGCGTCGTCGTCCTCCTCCTCCAGCTGGGCGCTCTGCTGCTTCGTCTGCGGCGGCGGCATCAGCCGGGGCAAGGAGCAGAAGCTGCAAGTGCGGCCCCCGCAGCCGCCGCCGCCGGCGCCCTTCTTCCCTTTCCTGCAGCACCAGGAGCCGGCGCCCGGGGCGCGGGAGGTGAGCGCCGAGGGCTGCGCCGTGGTGTGCGCCGTGTGCCGCTGCTTCCTGGCCGAGCAGTGGGCCGCCTTCGAGCGGACGCGCACGCCCCTCGACAAGCGCATGTACTGGCTCAAGCGGCCCTACCAGTGCGACGGGCCCGGCGGCGGCGGCGGCGGCGGGGGGACGGGGAGCGGCGGGGGGCTCCGCCGCGCGCCCCAGGAGTGGAACCCCGCCTACGCCCTGGGCGCCCCAGACGACGACCCGCGGCGGCCCGCCGACGACGAAGACGCCGACGACTCCGAGCTCTCCTCCCTCTCCGACTGCCTCTCCGAGGTCGAGCCCCTGCCGCGCTCCCCCGAGCCCCCCGGCCCCTGGCGCGCCAAGGAGCCCGGCGCGCACATGGCCACCCCCGCCGGCGGCTACCGCCAGTGGAGCCAGCCGCCGCCTCCCCCGGCCCCCGAGGCGGCGGCGCCCTCCTTGGCTCCCGGCAACGGGCTGCTGCCCCCCGCCACCGAGAAGCCGCGCAGCAGGAAGCGCCAGCGGCGGGCGCCGCTTTGGCGAGGGGCCGACGGGGCCGGCGCCAAGAGGGCCCTGCCCGCCCCCGCCGCCTGCTGCTCGTCGGAGGAGAGCGAGATCAACATCACCAGCGACGAGGAGCAGAAGGAAGGCGCGGGGGGGCCCCGAGGGGCCAGGCCCCCCTGGGGTGGAGAGCCCACACCCGGCCGCCCCGAGGGGGCCTGCTACGTCTGCGGCTCGCCCTTGACGCCCACCTCCCAGCACCGCATCCACGTGCAGAAGCAGGAGAAGGCCTCCCGGGCGCCTTTCTTCCCTTTCCTGTGGCTCCACAGCCCGCCCCCGGGGGCCCTGCCCATCAGCCCCGCCGGCAGCGCCTGGGTGTGCGCCAGCTGCTTCGCCTCCCTCATGCAGCAGTGGCAGGGCTTCGAGCTGGCCGACGTGCCCGTCCTGCGGCGCCTCTACGTCGTGCCCCTCCCCGCCGTGCCCCCCAAGAGGGAGAGCCCAGCCCGGGAAGAAGCCCCCCGGGGTGCCGTCCGGCCGGAGGCCTGCTACCTCTGCGGGCAGGACTGTGCCAAGGGAGGCAAGGCCGTGGCCGCCAGGATCACCAACGGCAGCGCCAAGGCCACCATGCACTTCCCTTTCCTCACCCTGCTGCCCTGCCCCCCCAATGCCAGGGGCCTCGACAAACACTGGGAAGTCCGCAGCTGTCCCAAGTGCTACGGGGTTTTGCGGGACCTGTGGGCCCTCTACCGGGCCTGCCAGAACGAGGAGTTCATCACCTCGGTGCAGAGTTTTTTGGGACGCTACCACCAAGTCTTTGCGGCGGGAGAGGCCCCCTGCCCGGGCAGGCACCCCTTGGCCGTGGCGGGCCCGGCTGGCGTGTGCTACATCTGCGGGGCAGAGCTGGGCCCCGGCAAGGAGTTCCAGCTCAGCGTCAACCCCCCGGGACGCTTCGGCGAGAAGGAGCCCTTCTTCCCCTTCCTGACGGTGTACCCGCCGGCTCCGAGGGCCAGGCCCGCCGACTCCGCAGGGATCGTGTCCGCGTGCGTCCTGTGCTACCACGACCTGCTGGGGCAGTGGCTGCGGTACGAGGGGGCCGGCGCCCCCCACCCCAGCGGGGCCTGGTCCCGCCAGTACAAAGTGGAGGCCTTCGTCTGCTTCTTCTGTCGCCAGGAGAAGAAACGGTGCCAGGGATTAAGAGCGGTGCGCGTGGCCCGGCTGCCCGTCTTCCTGTACGCCTTGCGGGCGCCCAACAGCTTGCTGGTGGATGACGGCAAATGGCTCACCATCGGGGCGTGTGGGGACTGCGCCGCCCTGGTGGTCGCTGGCAAAGCAGCGGCGGCACCCAGAGAGCTCTTCGCCGGTCATGCCAGGGCGCCGGCGGCCCTCCCAAAGGTAAGGCTCTCGGTTGACCTTTTGGTGAGTTCAGCAGGTGTTGGGACTGCCCTTGGCCTGGGGGAGACTGACGCCCAACCAGGTGCTTTCTAGCAATCCAGCCACCCCAGGGTCATTGACCCCGTAGATTGGTGTCCGGGCGCACAGCAGAGCTGAGAGTCCTTTGACCATATGAACATATGAAGCTGCCTTCTACTGAATCAGACCCTTGGTCCATCAAAGTCAGTCTTGTCTACTCAGACTGGCAGCGGCTCTTTCTCCAAGGTCTCAAGCTGAGGTTTTTCACACCTACTTGCCTGGACCCTCTTTAGTTGCAGATGCCAGGGATTGAACCTGGGACCTTCTGCTTATCAAGCAGATGCTCTACCACTGAGCCACTGTTCCTCCCCTAGTATCAACATATGAACATATGAAGCTGCTACTGAATCAGACCCTCCTTGGTCCATCAAAGTCAGTCTTGTCTACTCAAACTGGCAGCGGCTCTCCAGGGTCTCAAGCTGAGGTTTTGCCCACCTATTTGCCTGGACCCTTTTTTGGAGATGTCGGGGATTGAACCTGGGATCTTCTGCTTCCCAAGCAGATGCTCTCCCACTGAGCCACCGTCCCTCCCCTTAGACATGAGAACATATGAAGCTGCCTTATACTGAATCAGCCCATCCTGGGTCCATCCAAGTCAGTCTTGTCTACTCAGACTGGCAGCGGCTCTTTCTCCAGGGTCTCAAGCTGAGGTTTTTCACACCTACTTGCCTGGGCCCTTTTTAGTTGGAGATGCCGGGGATTGAACCTGGGACCTCCTGCTTACCAAGCAGATGCTCTACCACTGAGCCATCATCCCTCCCCTAATATGAACATATGAAGCTGCCTTCTACTGCATCGGGACCCTCCTCGGTCCATCCAAGTCAGTCTTGTCTACTCAGACTGGCAGCAGCTCTCCAGGGTCTCAAGCTGAGGTTTTTCACACCTCCTTGCCTGGACCCTTTTTAGTTGGAGATGCCGAGGATTGAACCTGGGACCTGCTTACCAAGCAGATGCTCTACCACTGAGCCACTGGCCCTCCCCGACAATGTTTAAAATCAAACATTGATGCTAATTCCTGGGAGGCTGGCTTGCTGGTCACTCGCACAAGCCCTGAAGTTGACCAAAATCCGAACACTGGTTTTATTCCACTAAATTTGGGAAGGGGCTGCTTGTTTCTCTGGCCCTAACGCACCCTACTTTTCCCCTGTGGCGGTTTCCTGGTAATGTGCAGGCCAGGGTTGACCTATCCATGCTGCGCGTCTGAGAAACTCCGTTATAACTGCTGAGAAACAGCACTTTTTGTCTGTGAACAGCCGGGGGGCCAGCTTCCATGCAGTGTTGCGGTTTTGCATCCTTACAGGGAAGCCGTGGCAGGAAAGTTCACGAAAGTTATGAGCCCACCGAAAAAGTTCGATTCGGCCTGTCTGCCGCCTCCGGCGTTAGCACGTGGCTGTAGAGAAAACCTCTGCAGAGCTCGTCTGCCTGGAAGCCAGTCCGGCTGGATGAATGGGTTTTGGCAAGCCTGGCTTCACTCTAGTGAGGGACGCTTGCTTTTTACATCTAGCTGAAACGTGCGTCGCTTCTTGGCAGCGCGGCTCCAAGCGTGCGCTGATGGACCAGCCTTGGGCTGGCAACAGCTTCTTCAGCTTTATGGGGAGCTAGATGGGGAAGGGGGTGCTGGTGGTAGGGGGCGGGGTCATCGGGCTGTCAAACAGGCCTGAGTCAACAAGGGGGCTAACTGTTTTGCAGGTCCTGCTAGTCCCGCCCCGCCCTGTCCCATCGCTGTACCACCATGCCGGGAAATGTCTGCGTGTCGTCAGTCAGCAGAGGGGGCTGTCGTGTTGTGACTCAGGAGACCTCTTTAAAACTAACGAGTGGGGGATTTTGTTTTATTTATTTATAGGCCAGTGTTGTGTAAATTCAGCAGGAGAAGGGAACTCCCTCCCCCCTTAGGACGTGGTCCAGGCCGGTCTGCTACTAGGCAAACTAGGTGATTACGTAGGGCGCTGGCCTTCCAGGGGTGCCAAACTGGGTGCCCCCCCCCCGTGTGACTTGGTGACATTATCAGTGCAGCCGAGGCGGGGGGACACCAGAAGTTAGCTTAGCCCATGGCTTTTTCTTTTGTAGCAGGAACGCCTTTGCATATTAGGCCACACACCCCTGATGTAGCCAATCCTCCTGGAGCTTACAGTAGGCCCTGTACGAAGAGGATTGGCTACATCATGGGGGGTGTCCTAATAGAAGAAGAATTGCAGATTTATACCCAGCCCTTCTCTCTGAATCATAGACTCAGAGCGGCTTAAAATCTCCTATATCTTCTCCCCCCACAACAGATGCTTTGTGAGGTGGGTAGGGCTTAGAGGGCTCTCACAGCAGCTGCCCATTCAAGGACAACCTCTGCCAGAGCTATGGCTGACCCGAGGCCATTCCAGCAGCTGCAAGTGGAAGAGTGGGGAATCAAACCCGGTTCTCCCAGATAAGAGAGCTCTGGCTGACCCAAGGCCATTCGAGCAGCTGCAAGTGGAGGAGTGGGGAATCAAACCCCGTTCTCCCAGATAAGAGGCCGCACACTTAACCACTACACCAAACTGGCTCTCTTAGGAAGTGGTCCAGGCCGGATTGCTAGTAGGCAAACTAGGTGACTGTTTAGGGCGCCAGCCTTCCAGGGGTGCCAAACTGGGTGCTCCCCCCGTGTGACTTGGTGACATTATCAGTGCAGCCGAGGCGGGGGGACACCAGAAGTTAGCTTAGCCCATGGCTTTTTCTTTTGTAGCAGGAACGCCTTTGCATATTAGGCCACACACCCCTGATGCAGCCAATCCCCCTGGAGCTTACAGTAAATTCTGTATGAAGAGCCCTGTAAGCTCTTGGAAGATTGGCTACATCGTGGGGGTGTGTCCTAATAGGCAAAGGAGTTCCTGCTACAGAAAAAGCCCTGCATCTTGCCAAGGGAGCCAGATAGTCCAGGGCGGGCCCTCGATATGGTGGTTCAGGCTGTCCTGATAGGGCAGAGGGTTTCCTTTCGTGGGCATGGATAGGCTGCCCTTGCTGGCCCCTGAGTGCGCTGGGGAGTGGCTTATCAATGTCAGAAGAGCTCTGCTGGGTTGGACCAGTGGTCCCCCTAGTCCAGCATCCTGTCTCATGCACAGTGGCCAACCTGTCCCTCTGGAAGGCCAACATCAGGGCGTGGAGATGGAGGCCTTCCCCTGATGCTGCCTCCTGGTGGTGGGAGCCAGAGAGCTTGACTGCTTCTGAATATGGAAGTTCCCTTCGGTCATCTTGGCTGGTAGGCACTGAGAGACCACTCCTCCATCCATCTTTCGCATCCTCCTTTAGAAGCTGGCTGCGCCTGTGACCATCGCTACATTCTCTGGCAGCAGATCTTGCGTTTTAATTGCTCACTGTGCAAAGCAGAATTCCTTTTTTGTCTGTACTGAATCTACTGCCCGCCAGCTCCATTGGGCGCTCTTGAGTTCTAGTATTTTGGGACGAGATCTGGTATCTCGAGGCCATCTTCCTCTCAGACACAAGACTGTGTCTCCCTAAGGTAGATCCAGGAGTGGAATTCTAGCAGGATTTGGGTCCTGCTGCTCATTGTTCCTAAGTCCCCAAGCTTGGCTCTCCTGACTCCAATGAGTCAGGCAGGAACTCAAATGGAACTGCATAAAACACATACACGACCTCTTGTTTTTGGTGGCTCCGCTCACGATTAGGAAGGCTGGGAGATGCACGACTCACACTTCCTATTCCTGTACTTCCAGGCTGATGCGCCAAGGAGAGACTTAGAATCATAGAGTTGGAAGGGACCTCTAGGGTCATCTAGTCCAACCTCCTGCACAATGCAGGAAACTCACAAACACCTCTCCCTAAGTTCACAGGATCTGCATCGCTGTCAGATGGCCATCAAGCCTCTGTTTAAAAACCTCCAAGGAAGGAGAGCCCACCACCTCCCGAGGAAGCCTGTTCCACTGAGGAACTGCTCTAACGGTCGGGAAGTTCTTCTTAATGTTGAGCCAGAAACTCTTATGATTTAATTTCATCCCATTGGTTCTGGTCCTACCTTCTGGGGCCACAGAAAACAATTCCACACCATCCTCTATAGGACAGCCCTTCAAGTACTTAAAGATGGTGATCTCTTGTTTGGTAAAGCACACGAGAGCAATCTCTTCCTTTTACGGCACAGTCCCGTGCATGGTTACTCCGTGAAGTAACTGAGATGGGATTGGAGTCACTCTGCAGAGGAGGGCCCCATTTGCTCTCATATCTGTGGGGCAGATGGTGTGAGCTTCCCTTCTGCTTGTTAACCGGGAAGCACAAAAAAGGGAGAGCCACAAAATGCTGGAGGCAACTCATTGACACATGAAGCCCTGGAGCAGAGGCGGCCAAACTTGCTTAACGTAAGAGCCACTTAGAATAAACGTCAGATATTTAAGAGCTGCTAGACATGAACATCAGATTTTGAGAGCCGCAAGATGGACAGAAGGAAGGAAAGAGGCAAAGAGATGGGGGAGAGAGATGAAGAAGAAGATATTGGATTTATATCCCGCCCTCCACTCCAAAGAGTCTCAGAGCGGCTCACAATCTCCTTTACCTTCCTCCCCCCACAACAGACACCCTGTGAGGTAGATGAAGATATTGGATTTATATCCCGCCCTCCACTCCGAAGAGTCTCAGAGCGGCTCGCAATCTCCTTTATCTCCCTTCCCCACAACAGACACCCTGTGAGGTAGATGAAGATATTGGATTTATATCCTGCCCTCCACTCCGAAGAGTCTCAGAGCGGCTCACAATCTCCTTTCCCTTCCTCCCCCACAACAGACACCCTGTGAGGTAGGTGGGGGTGGAGAGGGCTCTCACAGCAGCTGCTCTTTCAAGGACAACCTCTGCCACAGCTATGGCTGACCCAAGGCCATTCCAGCAGCTATAAGCGGAGGAGTGGGGAATCACCCGGTTCTCCCAGATAAGAGTGCAAACTTAACCACTACACCAAACCTCTACACCAAACTGGAAGGGTGGTGGATAGAAAGCAATTGAAACTTTAAATGCATTCTCCAATGCACTTGAAAAAGTGATTTAAAGAGACAGAGGCCTTCTCCAAGCTGGCTGGCTGGCTGGGAGGTGGGGGTTTCGATGCCTGTGGAGCATGGGTACAAATTAATGTTCAGTGTCCCCTCTCACTTCTCTGCCCTCACTGGTGCCTCAAGGACCAGTTCACACGTTACAGAGTCCCCGTGTCCCCATGTTGTTCCAGGAGGGATGACTGCATTTGGGTTTTTCTAACAAGGCAAAAGTGGCTCACAAAAGCTCTTTCTGCCTGTAGCGTCTTGATCCCGATTCATATAGGGCGCTTGTGGAGCACCTGAGGATTTTGTAACGTGTGAATCAGCCTTGCAAGACTGATGGCTCTAAGCAGCTTAATGAAGGTAGAAACCATAACCAGGAGAAGTCTGCTTCTGCAAATCTGGGCCCTAGGAGCCTTCTTGGGGTCTCGACTGGCCAACCCCTTGCCCCTTGGGTTTCTGAATACAAGTTCTCCAAGAGCTTCCCTCTGTCTTTCTCACTGGCAGCATTCCTGTTCATCCCTCTGTTTGGTGTAGTGGTTAGGTGTGTGGACTCTTATCTGGGAGAACCGGGTTTGATTCTCCACCTGCAGCTGCTGGAATGGCCTTGGGTCAGCCATAGCTCTGGCAGAGGTTGTCCTTGAAAGGGCAGCTGCTGTGAGAGCCCTCTCAGCCTCACCCTCCTTACAGGGTGTCTGTTGTGGGGGAAGAAGCTGCAGGAGATTGTAATAAGCTGCTCTGATTCACAGAGAAGGGTGAGGTATAAATCTACATCCTTCTCCTCCTCCTCCTCCTCCTCCTCCTCTAATCCATTCCGGCTGTGGACTTCCTTTCCTACTTGACGGAACTTCTTCCTTGTCGTCTTTCTTGTTCTGAGCTGGATCTCACCCAGCTCTTCCGTAAATCAAATTGTGTTTACCCTAGCCGACAACTGTCTTTCCTTATTGAAACTGGGCTTGTGAACCTTTCGTTTCTGTCTTGAGTGGTTCTCCCTAGAAGCTGGAATGTTTGGGAACATTCCTGGCCATTACACCCCCCTTCAGCCAATCAGCTTCAGAGCCTTCACAGCTGCAAAAGCATGGTATAATACAGGAGTGGCCAAACTGTGGCTTGGGAGCCACATGTGGCTCTTTCACACATATTGTGTGGCTCTAAAAGACCCCACCACCCTGGAGACCAGCTTGCAGAAGGCATTTCTCTTTTTAAATCACTTCTCCATGCCAAGCCAGGCAGTGGCCTGGAGTATGCATTTAAAGTTGTTTTCTTTCCACCTCTCCCTCCTATTTCCCTTCCTTCCTTGTCTTGCAACTCTAAAACATCTGATGTTCATATCTTGTGGTTCTCAAACATCTGGCGTTTATTCTGTGTGGCTCTTACATTAAGCAAGTTCGGCCTCTCCTGGTATAATGTACAGCGGTCATTTTGTAGAAAAATAGGTGGTGGAGCTCATCCAAGGATTGTTATGCAGCTGCATCTACTATTCAATGGACATGTAGGTGGAACTCTCAGAAGGAGGTTCTGAACTCAGAAAGGTTCAGGAGCTGTGCTCCTGTGAGCTCCCGCTGAGGCCTGATAAATATATATGTCTGTGAAAAGGGAAAACTTCCTGTCAGCTATAATATTCAGGCCCTTTTATCCCAGTTCCTGATCTGTTTTGTCTTGGTACAGCTTTACTAGTGCCGTGATGGAGCTCCTTGAACTTCCTAGTAATGGCTGCTTTGGATCATCCTCTGGGGGGGTTCTGCCCCAGGGGAGAGAAGTACCCCCAGAACAATCTTCAAAGCCTTTTTCTAATGTCCCCGGGGGAAACAATGATAAAACACCAGCAGTAACTCCGTGGTGAATTCCAACACGCACCCCAGCAATAGAGGATCAGGGAGGGTGCTGTGAATGCCAGCGTTTCTCTTTTCCTCTGCATTTGCAGTTTCTTTCTTCCCCTGCGTTTCCAACGTTGCTGCCCCCAGAGGTCCACTCGCTGGTGACTGAAAGTTCCTGGTGTTTTGCTCTGGTGCTCTCGCATAGTTGACAAGCAACCGATGTTTCTTTTCCTCCCCCTTGGTTTGCTGGGAAGTATGTTAGGATTTCGTTAGCAGAGTTATGCAGAGCAAACTGCAAAACAGCCAGGCAAATGCATTTAGCTTTAACAAAGTAATCATTACTTGTCTAGTGAGGAAAGGGGTAACTTGGAGTTCTACAAAACAAGAAAAGGATTTAACATCCTATCTGTCTTCTCTAAGAGCCCCGTGGCGCAGAGTGTTAAAGCTGCAGTACTGCGGTCCTAAGCTCTGCTCATGACCTGAGTTCGATCCCCGGCGGAAGCTGGGTTTTCAGGCAGCCGGCTCGAGGTGGACTCAGCCTTCCATCCTTCCGAGGTCGGTAGAATGAGTACCCAGCTTGCTGGGGGAAAGTGTAGAGGACTGGGGAAGGCAATGGCAAAGCACCCCATAAAAAAGTCTGCTGTGAAAATGTTGTGAAAGCAACGTCACCCCAGAGTCGGACACAACTGGTGCTTGCAAAGGGGACCTTTCCTTTCCTGTCTTCTCTAACTACATGTTGACTCTCTAAGGTCTAAACAGCAACTGGATGGAGATCTAGGGATGATTGTAAAAACTGTAACCCAGTGCTTTCTCCCTAGACCATCCCCAATGTATTGATTACTCAATTAGAGTTTACCAACACAGGTTCATATGCATATTGACACCTGGCTTTCGGCGGGAGATACATGCAGACTAGTTGATAGGTTCTACCACTGACTAGCTAAGTACCAACCAGCATGCATAAACAAACAGTTAAATGACTAAAGACTCCAGGTAATGAAGTTGCCCAAACCCAACAAAGTAGCTGAAGAACTCATCGAACCAATCCACGGCCCGACCTAACCTGCCTGACTCAAGGGGCCCAAGACAGATTTGATTGGCACTGAAGACAGATTGGCACAGAAGCAGGTCCTTTTCACTACACCTGCAAACGGCTCGCAAGGGCCGGGGTCGATAAGGAAAAGCTGACGATGAGATTGCAGAATCCCAGGGCACGTCGACGCTGCAGATCGAAACTGGTTTAGCTGCCCAGCGTAGGGTTGCCAACTCCAGGTTGGGAAATTTCTGGGGCTTTGGGGGCGGAGCCTGGAGATTTGGGGAAACTAAGAACCTCAGCAGGGTCCTAGCGTCTGCCCTGTATGGCAGCCGTTTTCCTCCAGGGGAACTAATCTCTGTAGCCCAGAGATCAAGGGAAGTCTTCAGCTCTCCGCCTGGAGTTTGGCAACTATAAGCCTAGGAAAGTGGATGTCTGTAGGAGTGGAAGCGGCTAGGGATCTCCGCTTACTAAACTACAGTTCCCAGGATTCTTTGGGGGAAGTCATGACAGCTCTAGTGATACAAAACAGATAGGAGTTTTCAGGACAGCTGCGCCTGGCGTGTGTTGCTGTTCGGTGGTTTGTAGGCGCTCTGGCTCATATGGATACCTTAGGTCTTCAGGCCGCATCCCAGACACACTTTAAAAAAAAGAAAGAAAGGAAGAGGGTCCCAGCTTTGAAGAACCAGTGTGGTCTAGCTGAACTTGTTTCGGGGAGGCCTGGCTTCAGATTCTGTATTCTTATTTTTCTGTGGCTTTGGGGAAGTCTCATTGCCTCAGTTCCCTGTCTCTAAAACGAATTGCTCCCAGTTTGAGAAATATGGAGGTGAACAATTCTGGCATTGCAACCGTCGCTTATCTGATTTAACTTCTGGCTTGTAAGAATGGTTTCAGATGAACATCAGAAGAGTCCTGCTGGATCAGTCCAGTGGATTGGACCAGCATCCCGACTCACACAGTGGCCAGCCAGTTCCTCCGGAGGTCTAACAGCAGGGCAGAGAGGCCAAGGCCTTCCCTTGTTGTTGCCTCCTGGCACGATGATCCAGAGGTTGACTGCCTCTAAATGTGGAGGTTCCATATAGTCATATAGAAGAGCCAGTTCGGTGTAGTGGTTAAGTGCGCGGACTCTTATCTGGGAGAACTGGGTTTGATTCCCCACTCCTCCACTTGCAGTGCTGGAATGGCCTTGGGTCAGCCATAGCTCTGGCAGAGGTTGTCCTTGAAAGGGCAGCTGGAATGGGCCTTGGGTCAGCCAAAGCTCTGGCAGAGATGTCCTTGAAAGGGCAGCTGGAATGGGCCTTGGGTCAGCCATAGCTCTGGCAGAGAAATCCTTGAAAGGGCAGCTGGAATGGGCCTTGGGTCAGCCATAGCTCTGGCAGAGGTTGTCCTTGAAAGGGTGGTTGAAAGAGCCAGTTTGGTGTAAAGGTGAAGTGTGTGGACTCTTATCTGGGAGAACCGGGTTTGATTCCCCACTCCTCCACTTGCACCTGCTGGAACGGCCTTGGGTCAGCCATAGCTCTGGCAAAGGTTGTCCTTGAAAAGGCAGCTGGTGTGAGAGCCCTCTCAGCCCCACCCACCTCACAGGGTGCCTGTTGTGGGGGGAGAAGACAGAGGAGATTGTAAGACTCTCTGAGACTCTGATTTAGAGAGAAGGGCGGGGTATAAACCTGCAGTCGTCGTCTTCATCATCATCATCGTCATAATCACCGTGGCTGGTAGATCTCTTTTCCCTGAGTCCTGTCTAATCACTGTAATCCCAGTTTGAGCCTGTCTAATCTGAGTCTATGTAATCCCACTTTGGTTTTGCAGTTAAGAGCAGCGGACTCTAATCTGGAGAGCTGGGTTTGATTCCCCATCCTCCACATGCAGCCAGCTGGGTGACTTTGGGTCAGTCACAGCCCTCTCAGAGCTGTTCTCTCAAGAGCAGTTCTCTCCGAGCTCTCTCAGCTCCACCTACCTCACAGGGTATCTGTTATGGGGGGGGAGAGGAAAAGAAGGAGATGGGAAACCACTCTGGGCGGGGTATAAATCCAAACTCTCCTCCCTATGTTAACAGACTGTGCCCTTGTGCATGTGCAGAGGCAGAAAGTTTAGAATATGTGTTCCTAAACTGTACTTTTTATTCTGATCTACGTTGCATAATTGACCCTTGTGTGAGTGAGGAAACAGCGAAGTCTGACCAATGTAAAATTTCCTTCTTGCTGTCCACTGGGAACCAACCTGCAATTGAAACTGTTGCGAAATTTTTGTATTTAGCATCTGGGAGGCGCTTAATGTATTTCCAAACTGCCATTTGATGGGCGAGTTGGTTCCTTGCTGTGTCAGGGGTCATTTTGTAGAGAAATAGGTGGTGGAGCTCATCCAGGGATTGTTATGCAGCTGCGGCTATTATTCAATGGACGAGGAGGTGGAACTCTCAGAAGGAGGAGGTGGAACTTTCAGAAAGGTTCAGGAGCTACGCTCCTGTGAGCTCCCACTGAATCTGAGGCCTGGATATCACGCCAGTAAAGGTTATTCATTGCATTGCATTGCATTGTGCGGGGGGGCGGGGGCGGTGTTAGACTAGATGACCCTGGAGGTCCCTCCCAACTCTGATTCTGCGAATCCCTGAAGCTGCTTTCTGCGTCAGATCTCTGATCCACCAAAGTGAGTCTTGTCTGCCTAGACTGGCAGCAGCTCTCCAGAGTCTTGGGCAGAGGTCTTTCCGAACACCTTCCGCCCGGTCCTTTTCAACTGGAGATGCTGCCAGGGGTCGAACCGGGGTCCTTCTGAGCAGATACTTCCGCGCTGAGCAGAGACTTCCCCCGCAGGGCTTTTCTTGTAGCAGGAACTTATTTGCATATTAGGCCACCCCCCCGAAGTAGCCAATCCTCCGAGAGCTCCCAGGGGTCTTAGTGCAGGGCCTACTGTAATCTCCAGGAAGATTGGCTGCATCGGGGGAGGGTGTGGCCTAATATGCAAAGGAGGTCCTGCTACAAAAAAAGCCCTGCTCTTCTGGAAGGAGTTCCTTTGGGGCTTCCTATCATAACAGCAAAAACCACTTCTTAAGTTTTCTTCAGGGTCTCATGGGTCTCAGCCTGGATGCAGCTGGTCTCGCTTTTTAGAACTCACTTTAAAAAAAAAAAAAGGGACAGGCTGCTCCGTTTGAGCTGGCTGCTGCTTTCCCTTCAGCCAGCTCTCTCTCCCTGGCTAATGTCACGAGTGCGGAGGAGGCTTCAGCTCTGTTCCCCCCCCCCCCCGCACCCTCCGCTTATGCAGGCTGGGACAGGGAACAGGTGCAGACTGGAGTGTTTTACCCGCACATGAAGGATCGCAGAGCTCATCTGTCATCGCTGGGATGTCAGCGGGAGACGCTCACATCTGTTTCCCTGCAGCATTTGTTATCAAGAAAAGGAAGGGGTGTGGGGAGAGGAGGCCGACAGCGTCACACTTCATGGCCCCCTGCCACCCTGAGTGCTGGTTGAGGAATTCAGGTGGCCGCTTCCCTCCTCCTCCTCCTTTCTCCTCCCACTTCAGAATCGCAGCAGAGTTTCTTCGCCCTCCAGGCGAAGAGGTGCTGGGGCGGCTGCCTCCTGAGGCCTGGGTCGCCCCGTCGGTTGCGAGGTGGCCCTCCCTTCGCCCTCTCCTCTGGCACGCTGCTGTGCCGCCAAACACCGGTTCCTGCTTGTCTTGGCAGCGGGGAGAGCATCTGCTCGGAGAACGGCACATGGAAAAACTTCCACTTTGGCTCCCGCCTGGCTCGGAGGGCTGAACTCACTGCTTTCCAAGTCTTTTTTTTTCACGCAGGGAAGCGAGTGCAGGGTGAAAGGGGGGCCGGGGTTGGTGGGAAGTCGCCCAGCCGTTCCAAGCGAGGAAGGGAGAGCGCATGCCAGTGAGTTTGGTACACCCCGTTCACAAAACCCCTAGATGCAGAGTGGTTACTCCTTAGCCATTCCTGAGCCCCTCCTGCCTCCTTCTCTTCACATAGTTTGGAGTTTTCCAAGTGGCAAGGCCTTTTCCTGCATTTCTCTCTCTCTCTTGGATATTTTTGTATTTTTTTTGTAGCAGGAACGCCTTTGCATGTTAGGCCCCACCCCCCTGATGTAGCCAATTCTCCAAGAGTCTACAGAGCTCTTAGCACAGGGCCTACTGTAAGCTCCCGGACAGGGTCGGCTCGCCCACTAGGCCAGGGGTGTCAAACATGCAGTTCGGGGGCCAAATCAGGCCTCCAGAGGTCTCCTATCAGGCCCCCGAGCAACTGGCTGTCATCTGCTTCTTTCTCCTCTCTTGCTTCCTTCTGCATCACAGCTTGCTTTGCCAGGCTTGCTCAATCGCACAGGAGCAACGGAGCAAAAACCTCTTATCGCCATTGGCTGAGGCTCCTTCCTTGGGGAGGAATAGCTTGCTTTGCCAGGCTCTCTCAGTTGCGCAGCAGAGCTAACTGAGACGAGTCTTCCCTCTCTTGGCTGAGGCTCCTCCCCCTCCTGGTCCCCTGGGGAAGGAAGGAAAGAGCCAGAGCTTCCTTTGCCCAGCTTCCTGGATCTTATGGGAGAGATACAAAGAAAGCACCTTGAAGACCAATGACTGCTAACGTTTTAGGCATGTTTTAAGTTTTTTCAATAATATATTTGTGTTTGTGTTCTTTATGAAATTTATATCTCTGCTACCTAATTTTAAATAGGTACACACGTGGCCTGGCCCAATATGGCTTGGCCCAACGAGGTCTTGTTTATGTCAGATCTGGCCCTCGTAAGAAATGAGTTCGAAATCCCTGCACTAGGCAAGCTAGGCAGTTGTCTAGGGTGCCGGGAGGGATTACCGAATTGGGCTCCCCGCAGGTGCCCATGACAAACTCCTAGTTTGCCTGCTTGCCTGCCTCTCCCCCCCCCTCCAGCCGCTGCCACGGCTTCCCTTCCCTTCCTTTCCGCCCTCCTCCCAGCGATCAGAGCGTGCCGCGGATCAGCCCTACCAGCTTCGACGTGGCCAGCATCTTATCTGGAGGGGTGGGTGCCTAGTTTGCCTGCCTGCCTGCCTCTTCTCCCCCGCCGCCCCTTTCTGCGAGTAGCCCCACACCTGGTGCCTACTTGCGAGTAGCCCCGCGTTGGCTGCCTTGCGGAGCTACTCGTTAGTAGGCAGCAGGCGCAGGGGTACTCACAAGTAGGCTGCAGGTCCGGGGACTCGGGGTGGAGGCAGAGCTGTGCTGCCTAGGGTGCCAGAAGGGGTAGGGCCATCCCTGCTCCCGGAGGATTGGCTACATCGGGTTTGTGGCCTAATATGCAAAGGAGTTCCCGCTGCAAAACCCATGTGTGTGCGTGTGTGTAGAATCATAGGGTTGGAAGGGACCTCCAGGGTCATCTAGTCCAGGGGTGGCCAACGGTAGCTCTCCAGATGTTTTTTGCCTACAACTCTCATCAGCCCCAGCCATTGGCCATGCTGGCTGGGGCTGATGGGAGTTGTAGGCAAAAAACATCTGGAGAGCTACCGCTGGCCACCCCTGATTCTAGTCCAACCCCTTGCACAATGCAGGAAATCCACAAATACCTACCCCAAATTCACAGGATCTTCATTGCTGTCAGATGGCCATCTAGCCTCTGTTTAAAAACCTCCAAGGAAGGAGAGCCCACCACCTCCCGAGGAAGCCTGTTCCACTGAGGAATTGCTCTAACCGTCAGGAAGTTCTTCCTAACCCTAATGTTGAGCCGGGAACTCTTGATTTAAATTCAACCCATTGGTTCTGGTCCTACCTTCCGGGGCCACAGAAAACAATTCCTCACCATCCTCTAGAGGGCAGCCCTTCAAGTCCTTGAAGATGGTGATCCTATCACCTCTCGGCCGCCTCCTCTCCAGGCTAAACATCCCCAGCTCCTTCAGCCTTTCTTCATAGGACTTGGGTCTCCAGACCCCTCACCATCTTCGTCGCCCTCCTCTGGAACCATTCCAGCTTGTCTAGATCCCTTTTTAAAATGTGGTGCCCAAAACTGACCAACTCTTCCCATGTGGAGTGGCCAGTGGTTTGAGGGTGAAGCTTTATGGTGGGGTTAGATCTGCCCGGTGCTGCCCCAGAGCACTCTGGCTTCTCTCCTGCCCTTGCTGGTCGGTGTCACCAGAACGAATTTGGAAAGATGAACTGCCTTCCACTTAGGGGCCTCCTTCTCTCCCTGAAATATTGGACAATAATTGACCGCTGTCAAATAATAGGTGGTCACTTGCTGATATTTGACCGGTCAATTGAATGGCGTGAGGCTGAACAAATATTTACAATTCCTGGCTGCCAGCGGCAGTTTTCTCAGTGCTGCGTGAGGAGAGAGCAGCGTGACCGGACTTGTGCCTGTCGTCCTTTTCCCGGCCTTGTTTCTCATCCAGAACCCTGAGATCCAATTCCCTCTGGAACCCGTTCAGTTTTGTTCACTGGCTGGAGTGCAGAAGATGTTTTTTGTTTCAAGAACGGAGCCGCAGTGCTTTTGGGAAGAGCGTTTTGGCTAACGGGGTGATTCCGTTTCACGTTTCCCGCTGATGTTTGTTGGATGGTTCTTGTCTCCCGTGGTCTCCTGTAGAAAGGCCTTCAGGTTTCACATGCACCAAACCAAGCTGCTAAGAAAAGATTTACTCTCAAGTCTTCTTTAAGTCTGAAAGAGGCAAAGAATGGGGGCAATGTGGAATTGATAGATTGTTGACGTCACAGTCAGTGGACACTAGGACCTGGACGTTTTCAACTTCTGTAGAGGTCTGCATCTTTTTGACTGTGCTTTGTTAATATGCAGGAATTCCAGGAATACCTTTAGAGTAACTTTTCCTCCCTCCCTCCCTCCCTTTTCATGTGTTAAAAGCTCATATACAAAGCCCACTTTTTATAACGATTCAGTGGGACCGTCTTTGGTACAAGAGGTCAAGGTAGACCATAGTCCCAGCAATGGGGGGTTTTCTGTTAGGCAACTGGCACATGGGGAGGAGGTGTGGAAGAGGGAACAGGCCAGGGTTGAAAATCTATTTCAGATTCTCCCGTGCCAACGTCACCTTTGCACAGGACAGAATAAATATTGCCGGTTCCTAGAATTTGCCTCCAGACTCTAGTCCAAGGAGGGTGGCCTGTGGGGAAAGAGGCACAGATCCATTGCCGGAGTCAAGGAAAGGGAGGAGGCCGGGGAGAGAGCAGAAGGACTGGAAGGTTGGCAGGCTGAGGTTTAAAATGGGCAGCCACTCACTAGACAGGAAAAATACCCGGGGATTTCCCAGCCCAGAATCGGCCAACCTTAAGCTGGCATTAGAGGGCCATCTCCTTAACCAGCTGTATGCAAATAGTTTTTATTGTACATTTTGTCTTTTAACTGCCTATATGTTGTTTTAAATTGTTGTTAGCCGCCCTGAGTCCATAGGGGAGGGCGGGATTTAAATGTGATAAATAAATACATAAATGGGAACAAATCTGAGACTGAAGGACGTCCTTCTTCACCCAAAGGGTGATTAACACGTGGAATTCACTGCCACAGGAGGTGGCGGCGGCTATGAGCATAGACAGCTTCAAGAGGGGATTAGATAATTGGAGCAGAGGTCCATCAGTGGCTATTAGCCACAGCGTATTGATGGAACTCTCTGTCTTTGGCAGTGATGCTCTATATTCTTAGTGTTTGGGGGGGCACAGTGGGAGGACTTCTAGCCCCACTGGTGGGCCTCCTGATGGCGCTTGTTTTGGCCACTGTGTGACACAGAGTGTTGGACTGGATGGGCATCTGGCCTGATCCAACAGGGCTTCTCTTATGTTCTTCTGTGACACAGAGTGTTGGACTGGATGGGCCTCTGGCCTGATCCAACAGGGCTTCTCTTATGTTCTTCTGTGACACAGAGTGTTGGACTGGATGGGCCTCTGGCCTGATCCAACAGGGCTTCTCTTATGTTCTTCTGTGACACAGAGTGTTGGACTGGATGGGCCTCTGGCCTGATCCAACAGGGCTTCTCTTATGTTCTTCTGTGACACAGAGTGTTGGACTGGATGGGCCTCTGGCCTGATCCAACAGGGCTTCTCTTATGTTCTTCTGTGACACAGAGTGTTGGACTGGATGGGCCATTGGCCTGATCCAACATGGCTTCTCTTATGTGACACAGAGTGTTGGACTGGATGGGCCACTGGCCTGATCCAACAGGGCTTCTCCTATGTTCTTCTGTGACACAGAGTGTTGGACTGGATGGGCCTCTGGCCTGATCCAACAGGGCTTCTCTTATGTTCTTCTGTGACACAGAGTGTTGGACTGGATGGGCCATTGGCCTGATCCAACATGGCTTCTCTTACGTTCTTATGAGAGCCGGTTGTGCCTGTCAGATGTTTGAGAGCTGCAAGACAAGGAAGGAAGGCAAATCAGAGGGAGAGAGAGGTGGAAAGAAAACAACTTAAAATGCTTTCTCCAAACTGACCCCCAGGGCGGTGAGGGCTTCGAGAGCCACACAATATGTGTGAAAGAGCCACATGAGCCTCTCAAGCCACAGTTGAGGGACTGACTGCATGAAGGGGATTCTCCCCACCCCACCTGAATGTGCGTGTATGTTTGTGTATAAAAGATTGTAAAGGAAAACAAGCTGTAAACGAGGAGGGCAGCAAAACGCAGGAGGGACGAAGTGAGACTCGATTCTGTCAAATTCAGATGTAATCAAACAAAGCTCGGAGAACCGCCCCAGTAGCCGTAATTGGGAACTATGCAATCTCTCTGATTTTGCAAAACTACTTGACGCTGGTCATGACCGACGAATCCCGCATCCTTCTTACGTTTTGGGGAGATGATATTAACGAGTTTAGCAAAACTCCGGAGGCTCCGTCGTTAGCAATTACTGCAATTGGGACTGATCTCCACGCTTCCCTTGATTACATTTGAATTTTACATCGTTCTATCTCACCCAGGCACTTCCTGGCCCGTTGACTCTGTTGCTTACCATGTTTTGCTTAAGAACCTGATATATGTGTTTGCCTGGTGAGATCCGCTACTTGCTGCTGGGGAGTTCCATGCTGCAATTGTTGTTGCTGTTTTTTTGCATGTGGGCTTTGCTCCCTGTAAGCTGAGCTATCGTGAGCTAGCTCACAGTTTTTTAGCCTCCAGCTCACACATGTTTGTTTTAGCTCAGGAAAAATCGCCCCAGAGCAAACTTTCTCTCTCTCTCTCTCTCTCTCTCTCTCTCTGTCTGTCTGTCTCTCTCTTTCTGTCTCTCTCTCTCTCTGTCTCTTTCTGTCTCTGACCAATTTCGCACTAGACCTTTAATCCTGGTTTAACTCTATCCCCAAGCTGACTTTCTAAACTAAAACCATAGAATCATAGAGTCATAAAGTTGGTTTCTCTGATTCTCTGATTCTAGTGTAGAAAGTCAGTTTGGGGATAGAGTTAAACTAAGATTAAAGCTCTGTCTCTTTCTCTCTCTGTCTCTCTCTTTCTCTCTCTCTGTCTGTCTGTCTCTCTCTCTGTCTGTCTGTCTCTCTCTCCTCCACTTGCACCTGCTGGGATGGCCTTGGGTCAGCCATAGCTCTGGCAGAGGTTGTCCTTGAAAGGGCAGATGCTATGAGAGCCCTCTCCAGCCCCACCCACCTCACAGGGTGTCTGTTGTGGGGGAGGAAGGGAAAGGAGATTGTAGGCCGCTCTGAGACTCTGTCCTTGAAAGGGCAGCTGCTGTGGGAGCCCTCTCCAGCCCCACCCACCTCACAGGGTGTCTGTTGTGGGGGAGGAAGGGAAAGGAGATTGTGAGCCGCTCTGAGACCCTTTGGAGCGGAGGGCGGGATATAAATCCAATATCTTCTTCTTCTTCTCTCTGTCTCTGTCTCTCTCTGCTGCTGCTTCCTCTAACCACAGCTGTGGTTGCCACCCTCAGCATCCTGACGCCCCTTCCGTGCCGTGTGGCAATTTGCTGCAGTGTCTGGTGAGCCGGAGTGGTTGGGGCAGGCAGGCGCGCGGAGTCTGTCCTTTTCCAGGCCTGGGGACTGGGTGAGTGACAGCCTGCGTGAGGCTGCTTCTTCCCAGGGACCCAGCACGGCATCTGAAGGCTTCTCGGCTCTCCGCTGTGATTGATGGCGGCTTGCAGGCCCCAGCCGCTGGGGGGTGGGAGGCTTAGCAATGTGGAACAGCTGGGGGGAGGGGGCTGTGAAGGTCACAGAGCGCCTAGGAGGCCACCGAGGGGGGTGGAAAGAGCATCTGGGGATAAGCGGGTGGGTTTGCTGGGACGGGAGGGTTTTTGCAGCCCCGAGAGCTGCCCCGGCTTTTGCTGTTCTGTAGCTGGGTTAGCCTGGGTGGGTTGCCTGTTTAATGGTGGATGGCGGCGTGGATTTGAGCTTGCCATAGGCTTGCCAGCTCTAGGCTGGGGAATTCCTGGAGATTGGGGGGGGGGGGGTTAGAGTCCTCGAGGTCAGCCCTGCCACTAGGGAAACTAGGTGATTACCTAGGGCGCCTTCTGGAGGTACCAAATTGGGACCCCCTCCACATGAGTCAGTGATAGGGTTGCCAATCCCCAGGTGGGAGCAGGAGATCCCCCCGGTTTGGAGCCCCCCCCCTGCTTCAGTGTCATCAGAAAGAGGGGGGGGGAGGAAATGTTTGCTGGGCACGCCATTATTTCCTATGGAGGCAGATTCCCATAGGGCAGGGGTAGCCGATGGTAGCTCTCCAGATGTTTTTTGCCTACAACTCCCATCAGCCCCAGCCATTGGCCATGCTGGCTGGGGCTGATGGAAGTTGTAGGCAAAAAACATCTGGAGAGCTACCGTTGGCCACCCCTGCCATAGGGTATTATGAAGAATTGATCCACTGGTATCTGGGGCTCTGGGGAGGCTGTTTTTAAAGGTACAGGCACCAAATTTTCCGCATAGCATCTAGTTCCTCTCCCCAAAATATTCTCCAGGTTTCAAAAGGATTGGGCCAGGGGGTCCAATTCTGTGACCCCCAAAAGAAGATGCCCCTATCCTTTATTATTTCCAGTGGAGGGAAGGCGTTTAAAAGGTGTGCAGTCCCTTTAAATGTGATGGCTAGAACTCCCTTTGGAGTTAAAATACGCTCGTCACAATCTTGCTCCTGGCTCCACCCCCAAAGTCTCCAGCTATTTCTTGAATTGGACTTGGCAACCCTACTCAGTGACATTCAGTGCAGGGGGGAAGACCCAGACGTTCACCTAGCCTAGGGTCAGTCTCGGGCCAGATCTGGGAGTGTAGGGTTTGGGGATGGTGAAGGAGCACCGTGGGGTGTAATGTAGAGTTCACTTTCCAAAGCAATCATTTCCTGTTTCCTCCAGGGGAGCCCAGAGATGAGTTGTAGTCGGTGTTCCCTCTGTGCTGCGTTAGTGTTACCTAGCTTACCGTTGTTTAGCCTCCAGCTGACACGTTTTCGTCTTCGCTCAGGAAAAATGGCCCCGGAGCAAACTACTTGATGCAGTCACTCATCACTTTAATGCCAGTTGCTCACAAAGTAGAATTTTTGCTCACAAGACTCCACAGCTTAGAGGGAACACTGGTTGTAGTCTCTGGAGATCTCCAACCGGGAGGGCAACACTGTGCGCTGTGTCATGGCACACCCGCTTTGGAGGGCATTGAAGAAGATATTGAAGAAGATATTGGATTTATATCCCGCCCTATACTCTGAATCGCAGAGTCTCAGAGCAGTCACAATCTCCTTTACCCCCCCCCCCCCCGTGAGGTAGGTGGGGCTGAGAGAGCTCTTGCAGCAGCTGCCCTTTCAAGGACAACTCCTACAAGAGCCATGACTGACCCAAGGCCATTCCAGCAGCTGCACGTGGAGGAGTGGGGAATCAAACCTGGTTCTCCCAGATAAGAGTCTGCACACTTAACCACTACACCAAACTGGCTCTTTCAACCACCCTTTCCAGGACAACCTCTGCCAGAGCTATGGCTGACCCAAGGCCATTCCAGCAGCTGCAAGTGGAGGAGTGGGGAATCAAACCCGGTTCTCCCAGATAAGAGTCCGCACACTTAACCACTACACCAAACTGGCTCTCCGGTTTGCAAGGTCATTAAAAGTTGCATTCCCAAATCTTACGTTCAGGTTGTTGGTGGGGGAAGCGTAAAAGTGCATAATATGCACCCGGTTTAATTTCGGTTTGGGGAGGTTCAGAGCCTTTGCTGCCACTCAGCCTCTGATGGATTGGTCTACGTTGGCAGGGATACCCGGTTAGAAGAAAGGGGTTACGATTGCCAAGCTTGCCCTGAGAACAGCCTGACAAAACCAATGGAATGTGTTCTGCGTGTGGCTGCCTTTGATAATGAAGCAGAAAAGAGCAAGACTCCTGTAGTCTTCCGCTGTTACTCATGAAGGCTCCTATCTTGCTGCAGATTCTGTTAGTCTTGAAGGTGCTAAAGGGCTCTTGTGCTTTTCTACTGATAAAGGTAAAGGTAAAGGCCATCCCCTGTGCAAGCAGCAGTCATTTCCGACTCTGGGGTGACGTCGCAGCACAACGTGTTCACAGCAGACTTTTACGGGATGGTTTGCCATTGCCTTCCCCAGTCATCGACGCTTCCCCCCCCCCCCCCCAGCAAGCTGAGTACTCATTTGATCGACCTCAGAAGGATGAAAAGCTGAGTCAACCCACTTTCTGCCAGCTGACCACTCTGTGCCACAGGGCTCCTCTCCTTTCTAGTGCTACAGACACGCTAACGCGGCTGACCACCTTGATCTGTGTTTGAAAAGCGTTTGGAAACCTCTGCTAGTTCCAAAAGTAGGAGCAAGGGTACTTACAGAGTGAGGGTGGGGGAGGGACTGCTCCATGGAGAGCATTTAATTCAGCCCTTTATCAAATACACCAGCTTCTGCTTCCGGTTTCTGGGCACAGTTCAGGGATCTTGAGATTTGAAACGCTGAATGATCTGGAACTAAGACATCGTAAGGAACCCCCGGCCCCAAAACACACACATATAGCCATGATCTATCTTCAGTGATTCCTGTAGCCATAAGAACATAAGAAAAGCCATGTTGGATCAGGCCAATGGCCCATCCAGGACAACACTCTGTGTCACACAGTGGCCAAAAAAACCCAAGTGCCATCAGGAGGTCCACCAATGGGGCCAGGACACTAGAAGCCCTCCTACTGTTGCCCCCCCTCAAGCACCAAGAATACAGAGCATCACTGCCCCAGACATAAGAACATAAGAGAAGCCATGTTGGATCAGGCCAGTGGCCCATCCAGTCCCAACACTCTGTGTCACTCAGTGGCCAAAAAACCCAGGTGTCATCAGGAGGTCCACCAGTGGGGCCAGGACATTAGAAGCCCTCCCACTGTTGCCCCCCCTCAAGCACCAAGAATACAGAGCATCACTGCCCCAGACAGAGAGTTCCATCAATACTCTGTGGCTAATAGAGTCTGATGGACCTCTGCTCCACATGTTAATCCAATCCCCTCTTGAAGCTGTCTATGCTTGCAGCCGCCACCACCTCCTGTGGCAGGGAATTCCACATGTTAATCACCCTTTGAGTGAAGAAGGACTTCCTTTTATCCATTCTAACCTGACTGCTCAGCAATTTTATTGAATGTCCAGAAGTTCTTGTATTGTGAGAAAGGGAGACTAGTACTTGTTTTCCTGCGCTGCCACGCCTTCTTGTCTAAAGCACAGCAGGAGATGGCATGAGGCTGCCTTTTCAGTGGTGGCTCCTGCTTCATGGAACTCTCAAAAACATGTGACAAGCTGTCTGCTCTCTTAGGGTGGATAGACTGGAGGAGGGCGTGGGCTGCCAGCTCTGGCCAGAGAGATTCCTGGAGATTGGGTGAGGGTGCCTGTAGGGATTTGGGAAGGTATTTCACCTAGAACTGATGGTGTGTCATACAGTTTGGCCTCCAAAATCTGACATTTTCCAGGTTGGAGCTCAGTTGTAATTCTGGGAGATCTCCAGGCCCTACCTGGGGGTTAGCAACCCAAAGAAGGGGCTTTGAAGCTAGTACTGAAGAATTGGAAGAAATGTTGAGATGTGGCTACTTTAGAATAGGCAGTGTGGTATGAGTATAGTGGGTTAGGATCTGGGAGACTTGAGTGCAAACTTCCCTTCTTCCAGGAAGGCTTCTGGGGACCTTGGGTCATCTCTCTCCCCCTCTGTCCTCTCTCCCTCTCTCCCCCTCCCTCCTTTCTCCCTCTCTCCCTCCCTCTCTCTCTCCCTCCCTCCCTCTCCCTCCCCCCTCTCCCTCCCCTTCCTCTCCCTCCCTTTCCCCCTCTCCCCATCTCTCTCTCACTCCCTCCCTTTTCCTCCCTCTCTCCCTCCTTCCCCTCTCTCCCTCTCTTTCTCCCTCCCTCCTTCTCCCTCTCCCCATCTCTCTCTCCCTCCCTTTTCCTCCCTCTCTCCCTCCCTCCCCTCCCTCTCCCTCCCTTTCCCCCTCTCCCTCCCTTTCCCCCTCTCCCCATCTCTCTCTCCCTCCCTTTTCCTCCCTCTCTCCCCTCTCTCCCCTCCCTCCCTCCCTCTCCCTCCCTTTCCCCCTCTCCCTCCCTCCCTTTTCCTCCCTCCCTCTCTCCTCCCCTCTCTCCCTCCCCTCTCTCCCTCCCCTCCCTTCCTCTCCCTCCCGTTCTCCCTCCCCCCTCCTTCTCCTCGCTCCCTCTCCCTCCCTCCCTCTCCTTCCCGCTCCGTCCCTCTCTCTCCTTCTCTCCCTGACCAACTTTGCAGGGTCTTTGTTGCAAGGAGGAAAAGAGAGGAGGAGGAGGTGAATGATGTTATCAGCTGCTTGGGGTAACTATTGGGGAGAAAAGCAGGGTATACATATCTAAATAAAGTAAGTCTGGCCTTTGGAGAGGATCCATCGGCCCATCACTTTCTCCCTCTGCCGCCTTTTGTAGTCGCTTTTTGGTTGTGAGGCTCCCAAGTTTACCTTGTCCTGAGTTGCCTCGCTGATCATAAAGGTGCAGATGTTTTCAATGCACCAGGCAGACCTGGGTGGCTTCTCGACCCCTTTCGCCATGTGTTGTTCTGCTCAGTGGCCTGAATAATGCTCCTGTTTTTGTGTTCTTGGCTGGTGTGTTTCTGCAGTGCGCTTCCTTCCAGCTGAGGCTACTCTGCGTGGGGCAGCTGATCCCAGTGGGGTGCAGGGCTAAATGAAAAGGACCCCGCCTCCCTGCCATTCTGAGGCTCTGTGGTTTTGCCTTCTGCAGTTGTGTGCCTGTGCTGTCCACAGCACTTCCGTATAGCCTGCCAGTCTTTGCCTGGCAGGCAGCAAGCGGAATCCGTTGCATCGTCCCAGATTGGAGGGATTCAGCAGTTTGGGTGCAGGAGAATTGACTTCCTGTGTAGTTCCTTTCTCCGACAAGGCAATCAGCCAGTCTGTGCATTATTTAATATTTTGGATTTGCGTTTGGTTTTCCTTCCATCATGGAACTCGCTGGGGGGGGGTTGCCCCTGGGAGGCTAGGTTCCCAGGTGGTCTCCCATTCATCCAGACAGCCTTAGCTTCCCGAAGAGGCTGTGTCATGTGTTCCCTAGCCCAGGGGTGTCAAACATGTGGCCCGGGGGCAGAATCAGGCCTCTGTACGGCTCCAGTCAGGCCCCCGAGCAACTGGCTGTTTTCTGCTTCCTTCTCCCTCTCTCTTGCTCCCTTCTGTATCACAGCTTGCTTTACCAGGCTTGTTAAATCACGTAAGAGCTACAGAGCAAAACCTCTGTTTTCTCCTCCCTTGGGGGGGGAAGGGAGATCTTGCTTTGCCAGGCTCTCTCAATCACACAGTAGAGCTACTGAGCCAAGCCTCACTTCCTTCTATTGGCTGAGGCTCCACCCCTCTTGGTCCCCTGGGGAAGGAAGGAAAGAGCCAGAGCTTCCTTTGCCCAGTTCCCTGCATCCCATGGAGAAATACAGAGAAAGCACCTTTAAGACCAACGAATGCTAATGTTTTAAGCATGTTTTAAGTTCTTTTATTAAATAATCTTTTATTGTGTTTGTCTGTGTCCTTTATAAAGTTTATATCTTTGCTACCTAATCTTAAATAGGAGCACACACTGCCCGCCCCAACATGGCCTGGCCCAACAAGGTATCATTTATGTCAGATCCAGCCCTCATAACAAATGAGTTTGACAGCCATGCCGTAGCCAATCGTAGCTGTGGCTTCAATCAGAAGGCATTCAACCCAGCAAAACATTTTTGCAGTCTTCCAGATGGCATAGGACTATAAGAACATAAGAGAAGCCATGTTGGGTCAGGCCAATGGCCCATCCAGTCCAACACTCTGTGTCACATAAGAACATAAGAGAAGCCGTGTTGGATCAGGCCAATGGCCCATTCAGTCCAACACTCTGTGTCACATAAGAACATAAGAGAAGCCATGTTGGATCAGGCCAATGGCCCATCCAGTCCAACACTCTGTGTCACATAAGAACATAAGAGAAGCCCTGTTGGATCAGGCCAATGGCCCATCCAGTCCAACACTCTGTGTCACATAAGAACATAAGAGAAGCCCTGTTGGATCAGGCCAATGGCCCATTCAGTCCAACACTCTGTGTCACATAAGAACATAAGAGAAGCCATGTTGGATCAGGCCAATGGCCCATCCAGTCCAACACTCTGTGTCACATAAGAACATAAGAGAAGCCATGTTGGATCAGGCCAATGGCCCATTCAGTCCAACACTCTGTGTCACATAAGAACATAAGAGAAGCCCTGTTGGATCAGGCCAATGGCCCATTCAGTCCAATATTCTGTGTCACATAAGAACATAAGAGAAGCCATGTTGGATCAGGCCAATGGCCCTTCCAGTCCAACACTCTGTGTCACAGAAGAACATAAGAGAAGCCCTGTTGGATCAGGCCGATGGTCCATTCAGTCCAACACTCTGTGTCACATAAGAACATAAGAGAAGCCATGTTGGATCAGGCCAATGGCCCATCCAGTCCAACACAGAAGAACATAAGAGAAGCCATGTTGGATCAGACCAATGGCCCATCCAGTCCAACACTCTGTGTCACACAGTGGCCAAATTTTTTTTATATACAAATATACACACACACACTGTGGCTAATAGGCACTGATGGACCTCTGCTCCATATTTTTATCTAACCCCCTCTTGAAGCTGGCTATGCTTGTAGCCGCCACCACCTCCTGTGGCAGTGAATTCCACATGTTAATCACCCTTTGGGTGAAGAAGGACTTCCTTTTATCCGTTCTAACCCAACTGCTCAGCAATTTCATTGAATGCCCACGAGTTCTTGTATTGTGAGAAAGGGAGAAAAGTACTTCTTTCTCTACCTTCTCCATCCCATGCATAATCTTGTAAACCTCTATCATGTCACCCCACAGTCGACGTTTCTCCAAGCTTAAAGAGCCCAAGCGTTTTAACCTTTCTTCATAGGGAAAGTGTTCCAAACCTTTAATCATTATAGTTGCCCTTTTCTGCACTTTTTCCAATGCTATAATATCCTTTTTGAGGTGCGGTGACTAGTATTGCACACAGACTATTTATCTTCCTTTCCACTGAGTGAACTGGTGGGCTGATTGATGCCAACTCGAAAGTAAGCTGAGGTTGGTGGGAGGACTGGGGGTGTGTTTTTACCCATACTTTCCTGCCCAGGAATTAAGAGTGCATCAATCAAAGGCGCTCGTTCGGTAGGTGCATGAGACAAGGCCTTTTCGGTGGCAGCCCCGTGATCCTGGAACACCCTCCCCAGGGAAGTGTGCCTGGCCCATTCGCTTTTGATCTTTAGAAGCAGCTGAAGATGGTATTAATCAGGAACGTGTTTGATTATAGCAGTCTTAAGTTGTGATTTTAAAGATTGGGTTTTGTGTATTCCTTTTAAAGGGTTTTGTCAATCTTGTAAGCTGTCTTGAGCTCCCTAAGGAAGAAAAGCAGCGCATCAGTGTTTTAAATAATTAAAATAAGCCAAGCCAGCCAGGAAAAGCTTAGATGGTGTGCGTATTTGTGTGATGTGAGTGGGGAGCCAGGAAGATTCCGAATGCTTCCAGTGAACAATGTGAGTTGAAGGAAGCAAAGGCTCTATCTCAGGCGTGGCCAATGGTAGCTCTCCAGATGTTTTTTGCCTACAACTCCCATCAGCCCCAGCCAGCATGGGCAATGGCTGGGGCTCATGGGAGTTGTAGGCAAAAAAAAATCTGGAGCGCTACCGTTGGCCACCCCTGCTCTATCTTAGAAGAACATAAGAGAAGCCATGTTGGATCAGGCCAGTGGTTCATCCCGTCCAGCACTCTGTGTCACACAGTGGCCAAAAAACCCCAGGTGTCATCAGGAGGTCCACCAGTGGGGCCAGGACACTAGAAGCCCTACCACTGTGACCCCCCTAAGCACTAAGAATACAGAGCATCACTGCCTCAGACATAGGAACAGAAGAGAAGCCACGTTGGATCAGGCCAATGGCCCATCCAGTCCAACACTCTGTCACACAGTGGCCAAAAACCCCCAGGTGTCATCAGGAGGTCCACCAGTGGGGCCAGGACACTGAAGCCCTCCACTGTGACCCCCCTAAGCACCAAGAATACAGAGCATCACTGCCCCAGACATAAGAACATAAGAGAAGCCACGTTGGATCAATCAACACTCTGTGTCACACAGTGGCCAAAAAACCCAGGTGCCATCAGGAGGTCCATCAGTGGGGCCAGGACACTAGAAGCTTCCCACTGTTGCCACCCCCAAGCACCAAGAATACAGAGCATCACTACCCCAGACATAAGAACAGAAGAGAAGGCATGTTTGGATCAGGCCAATGGCCCATCCAGTCCAACACTCTGTCACACAGTGGCCAAAAACCCCCAGGTGTCATCAGGAGGTCCACCAGTGGGGCCAGGACACTGGAAGCCCTCCCACTGTGACCCCCCTAAGCACCAAGAATACAGAGCATCACTGGCCCCAGACATAAGAACATAAGAGAAGCCACGTTGGATCAATCCAACACTCTGTGTCACACAGTGGCCAAAAAACCCCAGGTGCCATCAGGAGGTCCATCAGTGGGGCCAGGACACTAGAGCCTTCCCACTGTTGCCCCCCCAAGCACCAAGAATACAGAGCATCACTGCCTCAGAGATTCCATCAATACTCTGGCTAATAGCTTCTGATGGACCTCTGCTCCAGCTGTTTATATAACCCCCTCTTGATGCTTGTATCCACCACCACCTCCTGTAGCAGTGAATTCCACGTCTCCTGATTGGCTTAGAGGTAAAGGTAGTCCCCTGTGCAAACACCAAGTCTTTACTGATCCCTGGGGTGACGTCACATCACAATGCTTTCTCGGCAGACTTTTTACGGGGTGGTTTGCCATTGCCTTCCCCAGTCATCTACCCTTCCCCCCCCCCAGCAAACTGGGAACACATTTTACCAACCTCGGAAGGAGGGAAGGCCGAGTCAACCTCGAGCTGGCTACCTGAACCCAGCTTCCGCCGGGATCGAACTCAGCTCGTGAGCAGAGCTTGGACTGCAGGGATGCAGCTTTACCGCTCCGCGCCACGGGGCCTCATTCCTGATTGGCTTAGGGGGGCAGCAAGATGGAAGGTTTTGAGGCTAGGGAGGCCCATTTCCCTCTTCTGCGGTCCCAAAGCTGGTGTCTCTGTGGCCAGGGGGATTCTGGCACGGCCAGCGTAGGTCCACTGTTCCCGTCTTGCTTCCTAAACAGCCTTGGAGATGCAACAGAAATCCCTTTTCATTTTAGGGCGCGATCCCTTGCTCCTGTCACTCTGCAGATCATTTGTGAGAAATGAAAGTAATTAAAGCGGTGGGGAGTGTGTGTGGGAGGGGGGGGGGGGGGAGACCCAAGGCCTTGTGCACTCTCAGATCTCATTTGTTGGCAGCCGGACTAATTGCTGTGTTTCACAGCCCGCTAAAGGCCATCTGCTCTGTTCTCTGGCATCGCACGCACACCCAGCAAGCACGTTAGGCAGTGCCGCCTTCCAAGGCGGCGGAGGGGGTGGCGGCGGGACGACACGATGACTGAGTGCCCCAGATGGAACCCTTTCCCTCTCTCGCCGCCAACGGTGGTTCCGACGGTTCTGAGGAAAGAGCTTGCGCCGCCATGCTGTCCCAGTCGCCTAGCTCACAGGCAGTGCCGGATTAAACCCTGCCGCGGCAACCCAAGGGAGTCAGAATCTCAGGGGGTCCCTTGCAAATTATCTCAGAGTCGGAGGGCCCACTCGCGGCCCCCGCTGCAGCCGCCTTTTCAAAAGCCCCTTTGACAAAGCTGCGGGGGAGAGGCAGAGAGAGGCAAACGTGGCGACGACGCCGGCAGCAGCCGCACCAGACGAGTCGGGGAAAGAGCGGCTCAGTTGCTGGCTGTGCGGGCAGGCCGGGAGGGCCGCAAGCAGGGGGGAAACTGGGGGGGGGGAGGTGGCCCGGGGCCCCTAAAGGAGTGGGGGTCCATAGGCCAGTGCCTAGTTGGCCCAATTGTTAATCTGGGCCAGCTCACAGGGCTGCCGTCGTAGTACCTATTTAAGATAAGGTAGCAGATGTTAGCTGGCTCTGCTCAGGACCTGAGTTTGATACCCGCGGAAGCTGGGTTCAGGTAGCTGGCTCGAGGTTGCCTCAGCCTTACATCCTTCCGAGGTCGGTAAAATGAGTCCCCAGCTAGCTGGGGGGAAAGCATAGATGACTGGGGAAGGCAATGGCAAACCACCCTGTAAAAAGCCTGCCATGAAAACGTGAAAGCAACGTCACCCCAGAGTTGAAGAAGACTGGTGCTTGCACAGGGGACTACCTTTACCTTTAGCAGAGATATTGGACACAGACAAACACAATTAAAATTTTTTAAAAAACTTAAAACATGCTTAAAACATTAGCACTCATTGGTCTTAAAGGTACTTTCTTTGTATTTCTCCCATGGGATCCAGGGAACTGGGCAAAGGAAGCTCTGGCTCTTTCCTTCCTTCCCCAGGGGACCAAGATGGGGAGGAGCCTCAGCCAATAGAAGGAAGAGAGGCTTGGCTCAGTAGCTCTGCTGTGCGATTGAGAGAGCCTGGCAAAGCAAGTGCTGCCTCCCCTCCTTCCTCCTGTAGGGAGGAGCCCCAGCCAATAGAAAAATAGAGGCTTTGCTTTGTAGCTCCTGAACAAGCTTGGCAAATTAAGCTGTTATGCAGACGGAAACAAGATATATGGAGAAGGAAGCAGGTGACTGCTTGGAGGCCTGATAGGAGCCCTCCAGGGGCTTGATTCGGCCTCTGGGCTGCATGTTTGACACCCCTGGCAGATACGTTTGTTATGGGCAAGGCTTTTTTTATAGCAGGAATTCCTTTGCATATTAGGCCACACCTCCCTGATGTAGCCAATCCTCCTGGAACTTACAGTAGGTCCTGTACTAAGAAATCTGCAAGCTCTTGGAGGATTGGCTACATTGGAGAGCCAGTTTGGTGTAGTGGTTAAGTGTCTGGGGAAACCGGGTTTGATTCCCCACTCCTCCACTTGCACCTGCTGGAATGGCCTTGGGTCAGCCGTAGCTCTGGCAGAGGTTGTCCTTGAAAGGACAGCTGCTGTGAGAGCCCTCTCCAGCCCCACCCACCTCACAGGGTGTCTGTTGTGGGGGAGGAAGGTAAAGGAGATTGTGAGCCGCTCTGAGACTCTTCGGAGTGGAGGGCGGGATATAAATCCAATATCTTCAATATCTTCTTCTTCTACATAATAATAATAATAATAATAATAATAATAATAATAATAATAATAATAATAATAATAATAATAATAATAATAATAATAATATTTTATTTATATCCCGCCCTCCCCGCCGAAGCAGGCTCAGGGCGGCTAACAACATCCATAAATATACAGTACAATAAGTATACAGGCTTTAAAATTAACATTATTTAAAAACAATTCAATTCACAGTTAACTTAATCTGACAGTAACAGTGATGTTCCTGGCGCTATTTCTGTCAGTTTACAGGATAACGAGGGTCCCTAAGCAAAATCATGTTGGCGGGTCCCTTTATTTAACAATCATAAATCAGCAGTCCGTAAAAGCCAGCTTAAAAAGGGCGGTCTTGCAGGCCCTGCGGAACTGGTCAAGGCTCCGCAGGGCCCGCACCTCCTCCGGGAGCTGCTTCCATAGGCATGGGGCCGCGATGGAAAAGGCCCGTGCACGAGTGTTCTGCAGTTTAGCCTCTTTTGGCCCAGGGATGGTCAGCTTGTTCTTCCCTGCTGACCTCAGTGCTCTCTGGGGCTCATATGGGGAAAGACGGTCCCTCAGGTAGGCCGGTCTTCGGCCATATACATCAGGGAGGTGTGGCCTAATATGCAGAGGATGTCCAGCTCAAAAAAGGGGCTTGGTCGTGGGGAAGTCTTAGTGGTTTGGGACGCTGATTTATCTTCTTTTTTGTGTGTGAAGTGCTGCGCACACCAGCAAACGCAAACGGTAGCTAGGTGGCGGCTTGCGCTGAATGGAAATCGAACTCTGCGCAGCCCTCCTCCAAGGTAGTCAGCCTGGGTGGGTGGCCAAAATAAGCCAGGATCCTTCCTTGTCTGCACTCGGGGCTTTGTTATCTCGGGATGCCGCAGTCCAGAACGAGCAGTTGGTGGGCCTGGGCTCATGTGAGCGAGCTTGAAGCTCCATCGCCCGGCCTTTCCCGACCATCTGCTTGGCTCTCGGAAGGAGTTTGCCGGTGCGTGGACTCTGGAGAGCTTGAGATGGGAACAGCTGATGGGGGGAGCGGGGAGACAGATTCCTCATTCATAGACGGCTGAACGGAGAGATTGACTGGCCCCAGTGAGGTCATGGTCAAGTTGGGGAGCCGGACAGGGCCTCTTTGTCGGCCTGACACTTGGCTGGAGGAGAGCAGCGTTATGTGTGCAGTGGGGCTGGGGTTTCCTTCAGCAACAGCTGGAGGGAGGAGGACTTCCAAAAGCAGAGTCTGTCGGGGCTGAAGAAGCAGAGGTCACAGCTCACAGTCGCTAGCATCTGCCCTGGTTGTGCACGGCACAGAGAAGGTAGAGAAAGAAGTCCTTTTCTCCCTTTCTCACAATACAGTGTTAGGAGCCCCATGGCCCAGAGTGTAAAACTGAGTGTACTGCAATCCTAAGCTCTGCTCATGACCTGAGTTCGATCCCCGGCAGAAGCTGGGTTCAGGTAGCCGGCTCCAGGTTGACTCAACCTTCCATCCTTCCGAGGTCGGTAAAATGAGGACCCAACTTGCTGGGGGGAAAGTGTAGATGACCGGGGGAAGGCAATGGCAAACCACCCCGTAAAAAGTCTGCCGTGAAAACATTGTGAAAGCAACATCACCCCAGAGTCGGAAATGACTGGTGCTTGCACAGGGGACCTTTCCTTTTTCCCCTGCAATACAAGAACTTGTGGGCACTGAATGAAATTGCTGAACAGTTGGGTTAGAACAGGTAAAAGGAAGTATTTCTTCACCCAAAGGGCGATTAATACATGGAATTCACTGCCACAGGAGGTGACGACGGCTACAAGCATAGACAGCTTCAAGAGGGGACTGGATAAACATCTGGAGCAAGAAGATATTGGATTTATATCACGCCCTCCACTCCGAAGAGTCTCAGAGTGGCTCACAATCTCCTTTCCCTTCCTCCCCCACAACAGACACCCTGTGAGGTGGGTGGGGCTGAGAGAGCTCTCACAGAAGCTGCCCTTTTCAAGGATAGCTCTGTGAGAGCTATGGCTGACCCAAGGCCATTCTAGCAGGTGCAAGTGGAGGAGTGGGGAATCAAACCCGGTTCTCCCAGATAAGAGTCCGCACACTTAACCACTACACCAAACTGGCTCTCCAGAGGTCCATCACTGGCTACTAGCCAGAAGGTATAGATCAGGAGTGGCCAAACTTGTTTAATGTAAGAGCCACATAGAGTAAATGTCAGATGTTTGAGAGCCACAAGACATGAACATCAGATGTTTGAAAGCCACAGGATAGGAAGGAAGGAAAGAAAGCAAACCGATTTGGGGAAGGAGAGGTGGAAAGAGAGCAACTTTTAACTCTAAATGCATTCCCCAAACTGCTGGCTGGCTTGGCTTGGAGAACTGATTTAGAGAGAGCAGTGCCTTCTCCAAGGTGGCCAATAGAGCTGTGGGGGCTCTGAGAGCCACACAATATGAGTGAAAGAGCCACACGCGGCTCCCGAGCCACAGTTTGACCACCCCTGGTATAGATGGAACTCTCTGTAACTCTTGTGCAATTGAGCAAGCTTTGCAAAGCAAGCTGTGATGCAGAAGGAAGCAAGATATATGGAGAAGGAAGCAGATGACAGCCAGTTGCTTGGGGGCCTGATAGGAACTCTCTGGGGGCCTAATTCGGCCCCCGAACTGTATGTTCGACTCCCCTGGTTTATGCAAATACACATAATTTCCATAGTCCGCCTTACAGATTTTAGATTTTCTTGGCACGCACTGCGGAGTTTGTTTTAGCCCCCTTCCAATAATCTCCACTGTGCATGCAAAGGAGTTCCATCTTGAAGCATAATAGCCAGTTTTTTGTTCCTAAGTTC
>NC_083236.1:66779878-66842132 GCF_032191835.1 Heteronotia binoei | reverse complement strand
GGTCCAGGCAAGTAGGCATGAAAAACCTCAGCTAGAGACCCTGGAGAGCAGCTTGCCAGTCTGAGTAGACAAGACTGACTTGCATGGACCAAGAGCCTGATTCAGTAGAAGGCAACTTCATATGTTCATATATATGAGAATTGAAACCCATTCTAAAGTGGGACGGTGGCTCAGTGGCAGAGCATCTGCTAGGTAAGCAAGAAGGTCCCAGGTTCAATCCCCGGCATCTCCAACTAAAAAGGGTCCAGGCAGGTAGGCATGAAAAACCTCAGCTAGAGACCCTGGAGAGCCACTGCCAGTCTGAGTAGACAAGACTGACTTTGATGGACTGAGGGTCTGATTCAGTAGAAGGCAGCTTCATAAGTGTTATGGAGGGACAGTGGCTCAGTGGTAGAGCATCTGCTCGGTAAGCAGAAGGTCCCAGGTTCAGTCCCTGGCATCTCCAACTAAAAAGGGTCCAGGCAAATAGGTGTGAAAAACCTCAGCTGGAGACCCTGGAGAGCCGCTGCCAGTCTGAGTAGACAAGACTGACTTTGATAGACTGAGGGTCTGATTCAGTAGAAGGCAGCTCCATACGTTCACATATTCAATCTCACAAGGAGTGTGATGAGGAACGGAATGGGGTCCTGGTCCGAGATTCCCAACGCGTTTGCCAGCTACTTTTTGCTTTGGGCATCCCAGCCCAGTAAGGGGGGAAGGGGGAATTAAAAAATAAAACGCTCCAAGGTCCACCAGCTGCGCTGCAGCCAAACGGAATGCAGAGGGCAAAAGATGCTCCTCGGACAAGAGCATCCTTGGAAGACAAAAAAAAAAAAAAAGACAAGCAAGAGACAAAGAGCATACAAGGAAACCTCCTCCTTCTCCACTTTGGCCTTTCGCTTTAATTTCCACAGCACAGACAAAGGCACCCCCCCCCCCCCAGCTCTGCCGCCAGCCCGTCCCAGGCACTGAAAAGCTTTGGCTCCACACAGCCCGAGGCCGGGGCCAGCGGCCGCGCTGGAGAATAAACATCTCACAGTGCAAAGATGGGGCCGGAGCCAAGAGCCACCCAGCTCCTGTAAACAGCCTCTCCTTGGCCAACTATCGGGCAGGCTGGGAATTAGCACTCTGCTGGTAATAAATACAACTTGTGGGGGAAGCAAAGAAGAGCCCTGAAAGGAGGTGGAGGCGGCAGACAAGCTGGGCTTCCCCCCCCCCACCCCCACCACCGCCACACACCCTTCCCAAACAAGACGGTGCGAAGTTCTCAATGGAGAGGCCAGATGTGTTATGAATGGCAGCCACCAGCCAGAGGTTCAGGCTTTGGGGACAGGAGGGGGAGTTTAACCTTTGGCATCCCGCAGCACGGCTAATCTTAGCCCCGGGGCAAGAAAAGGCTGAGAGAGGTTGCTTTGCAGAGTTCTGGCAGAAATTCGGCGCACCGGCAGAGAGGAATTTGAGCCATTAGAAGCTCAGGCGTGACCGAGAAGCAACAGTGGACTCTGTGTCTGCGAGCAAAACAAGGCCGGAGCAAAACAGCAGCACAAAAAGGCAACACCTGATCGCTGCGGGATTGCAGGTGGCCGTCCACACCCCAAGCGACATCCCAAAACAAAAGTCCTGCAAACCTCGTGTTGTTCAGGAACAAGGCTGCTCCCGACAGGATGTTTTAGAGGTCATTCATTCGTACGGGTGTCATAATTCAGAAGCAATACGACCACACTCCACACAGAGCTTGTTTTGTAGCAGGAACTTCAGAGCTTGTTTTGTAGCAGGAACTCCTTTGCATATTAGGCCACGCACCCTTGATGTAGCCAATCCTCCTGGAGCTTACAGTAGGCCCTGTGCTGAGAACCCTGTAAGCTCTTGGAGGATTGGATACATAAGAGGGGTGTGGCCTAATATGCAAAAGAGTTCCTACTACAAAAAAAAGCCCGGCATTATGCACACATCTTTCACTAAGCTTAGAGGCCACATGATACAGGTTTACAAGATGATGCGCGGGATAGAGAAGGTAGAGAAAGACGTACTTTTATCCCTTTCTCACAAAACAACTCGTGAGCACTCAATGAAATTGCTGAGCAGTCGGGTTAGAACCGATAAAAGGAAGGACTTCCTCACCCAAAGGGCGATTAACATGTGGAATTCACTGTCACAGGAGGCGGCGGCAGCTACAAGCATAGACAGCTTCAAGAGGGGATTGGATAAATGTATGGAGCAGAGGTCCATCAGTGGCTACTAGCCACAAGGTATAGATAAGACCATAAGAGAAGCCATGTTGGATCAGGCCAATGGCCCATCCAGTCCAACACTGTGTCACTCCGAGAGGACATACATGGACACACATAAAGCAGTGTTAGACTGTATTTATTTTATTTATTTATTTACCTTATATTTATATCCTGCCCATTCCATACAGACTCAAGGCGGTTAACAGCATAAAATAGACAGCAAACAAAACAATATTAAAACAATAAAACAATCAGATAATAACAATGGTGCTACTTCAGGCAGATCATATAATATTTTCTTTCTCACGTGCACAGATCCTGGGCAGTTAGCAATGAAAGCGCTATGGATCCAGATGCGGTGGCAAGCCCTCTCCCATTAGATGTCCTGTGCCATCCGAAACAGTTCAGCCTTGCAGGCCCTGCGGAACTGCGAGAAATCCCGCAGGGCCCTGATGGCTTCTGGGAGGGTGTTCCAAAGTATTGAGGCCGCCACCGAGAAGGCTCTTGCTCTGGTGGAGTTGAGCCTGGCCTCCTTTAGCCCAGGGACAGCCAGAAGATTTGGAGAGCTTGACCGCAGTGCTCTCTGGGGAACATGTGGGGCAAGGCGGTCCCGCAGATAGGTACAGTCCTAGGCCGTATAGGGGCTTTGAAGGTTAATACCAGGACCTTGAAACAGATTCGGTACGCAACAGGCAGCCGGCGCGGCGCTCTCCACACAGGCTGAATGTGCTCCTGACAGGGAAGCCCCATTAGTAGCCTGGCTTCCGCATTAGGAACATAAGAGAAGCCATGTTGGATCAGGCCAATGGCCCATCCAGTCCAACACTCTGTATCACACAGTGGCCAAAAAATTATATATATACACACACACACACACATTGTGGCTAACAGCCACTGATGGACCTCTGCTCCATATTTTTATCTAACCCCCTCTTGAAGCTGGCTATGCTTGTAGCCACCACCACCTCCTGTGGCAGTGAATTCCACATGTTAATCACCCTTTGGGTGAAGAAGTACCTCCTTTTATCCGTTCTAACCCGACTGCTCAGCAATTTCATCGAATGCCCACAAGTTCTTGTATTGCGAGAAAGGGAGAAAAGGACTTCTTTCTCTACCTTCTCCATCCCATGCATAATCTTGTAAACCTCTATCATGTCACCCCGCAGTCGACGTTTCTCCAAGCTAAAGAGCCCCAAGCGTTTCAACCTTTCTTCATAGGGAAAGTGTTCCAGCCCTTTAATCATTCTAGTTGCCCTTTACTGCACTTTTTCCAGTGCTATAATATCCTTTTTGAGGTGCGGTGACCAGAATTGCACACAGTATTCCAAATGAGGCCGCACCATCGATTTATTCTGCACCACACTCGTTCTTATGTCCTTATGAGCTTGATGGACCAAAGGTCTGATACAGCCGTGTGTCCACGCATGTCCTCTCGGTCCAATTCCAACATCTTAACCTCAACATCACCCTGAATGCCGCTAAGCAGTCCCTTGAGTTTGGCCACAAAAGAATCAACACAGAAGAACCCAGTGCTTTTCTTTCCTTTTCACTCCCAAATTCAAACACGGACTCCCGGGCCAACCCCAAAGTGGTATCGCCCGCCAAGACAGGGAGGAGTGAATGATTCTGTGTGTCAGCGCGCACACCCATACTCACAACATCCCAATACTGTGCAGCCAAGAGGAAACACCCCCCCACCCCCACAACACTTGCAGAATGAGGGAGAGGCTGACAAGCAGATGAAAAAGCTGGAGGAAGTCCAGGCCGCCTTGTTACTTTGCAGATGTTCTGGAACTGAACAGAAGTGCAGAGAGCTTTCCAACCCCCCCTCACCTCCCCCCCCCCCCCCGCCACCCTCCCAGCTGACACTGCAGCCAGGATGTCTGGAGTGTATCTCCGAGTTGGATCAGAATGTCCCAGCTCCGAAATGCAGCTTCCCTCCCGAGGCAGGCAATCAAAGGCGAGAGCAGGAAACTGGTGTGCTCCGGTTAGGTGGGCTACACCACACAAAAGCGGCAACACAGTCTATAGCAGAAAGCAGCAACAACTGCGTACAAAACACACCATAAAAATATATACAAAGTAATTCTTATTGTCTATGTTTGTTTCCAATAATACCAAATACACAGTATATCGAAAAGCTGCACAAAAGGAAAGGATCCACAATATTTCAGTGGTCAGAGAATGTTCATTCCTTCTCCCTATTGGAAATTTGATCAAGTGGTCTTAAATAGGTAAACGTAGTCCCCTATGCAAGCACCAGTCGTTTTTCAACTCTGGGGTGACGTTGCTTTCACAATGTTTTCACGGCAGACTTTTTACAGGGTGGTTTGCCATTGCCTTCCCCAGTCCTCTACACTTTCCCCCCAGCAAGCTGGGGACTCATTTGACCGACCTCGGAAGGATGGAAGGCTGAGTCAACTTGGAGCCAGCTACCTGACCCAGCTTCCGCAGGGATCAAACTCAGGTCATGAGCAGAGGGCTCCGACTGCAGTACTGCAGCTTTGCCACTCTGCACCACGGGGCTCTTAAAGGTAACCCTGTGCAAGCACGAGTCATTTCTGACTCTGGGGTAACGTTACTTTCACAACGTTTTCACGGCAGACTTTTTACGGGGTGGTTTGCCATTGCCTTCCCCAGTCATCTACACTTTCCCCCCAGCAAGCTGGGTACTCATTTGACCCACCTCGGACAGATGGAAGGCTGAGTCAACCTCAAGCCGGCTACCTGACCCAGCTTCCGCTGGGATCGAACTCAGGTCGTGAGCAGAGAGCTTGGACTGCAGTGCTTGCAGCTTTGCCACTCTGTGCCACGGACCCAAATGGTCAAGTTGACATCAAAAAGAAAAATGGAGCAGAATAGCTCTCCAAGAAAGCATTATATGTGAAACGTGATCCAAGTTGACGAGCACGTAAGGGAATATCACCTTTGGAGCTAGGATTTCTAAGGAATTTGGACACCACACAGGATTGAATAAAGGAGGGAGAAGGACTGGACATTCTCTGGACGTTGAAATATTGTGGATCCTTTCCTTCTGTGAAACTTTTTGATATGCTGTGTATTTCGCATTATTGGAAACCAACATAGACAATAAAAATTACTTTCTATATATTTTTATGGTGTTTTTTGCACACAGTTGTTGTTTTCTCCGGTTAGGTGGGAGCAGGGGTGGATTTCTAACAGGAGCTCCTTTGCATATTAGGCCACACAACCCTGATGTAGCCAATCCCCCAAGAGCTTAGAAAAGAGAGTCCTGTAAGCTCTTTGAGGATTGGCTACATCAGAGGTTTGTGGCCTAATATGCAAAGGAGCTCCTGCTGGAATTCCACCTCTGGGTGTGGGAGAAACACCAAGGGGGACCAAGAAGAAGAAGAAGAAGAAGAAGAAGAAGAAGAAGAAGAAGAAGAAGAAGAAGATGATGATGATGATGATGATGATGATGATGATGATGATGATGATGATGATGATGATGATGATGATGATATTGGATTTATATCCCGCCCTCCACTCCGAAGAGTCTCAGAGCGGCTCACAATCTCCTTTACCTTCCTCCCCCACAACAGACACCCTGTGATGTGGGTGGGGCTGAAGAGGGCTCTCACAGCAGCTGCCCTTTCAAGGACAACCTCTGCCAGAGCTATGGCTGACCCAAGGCCATGCTAGCAGGTGCAAGTGGAGGAGTGGGGAATCAAACCCGGTTCTCCCAGATAAGAGTCCGCACACTTAACCACTCCACCAAACTGGCACCAAACTACACCAAACTGGCACCAAACTGAGAAGGGATCAGGTGGCCGCAAGCCGGGCCAGCCTCATCAACAGTTCATCCAACGCAGGATGCAGCCTGTGCCACAGAAAGGAAGGACAGTTGACCCAGGCAAGGGAATCCAACAGCAAGCGACAGAAGACCTCTCTAGGAGGCTGAATAGGATCAGCAATGCTGTCTAGGGTTGCTAACACCAGCTTGGAAATTCCTGCGGATTTGAAGATGGTCCCTGGGGAGGGTGGAGTTGAGGGAAGGGAATCATAGAGTTGGGAGGGAACCTCCAGGGTCATCTAGTCCAACCCCCTGTATAATGCAGGAAACTCACAAATACCTCCCCCCTAAATTCACAGGATCCTCATTGCTGTCAGATGGCCATCTAGACTCTATTTAAAAGCCTCCAAGGAAGGAGAGCCCATCACCTCCTGAGGAAGCCTGTTCCACTCAGGAACCGCTCTAATGGTCAGAAAGTTCTTCCTAATGTTGAGCCGCAAACTCTTTTGATTTAATTTCAACCCATTGGTTCTGGTCCTACCTTCCAGGGCCACAGAAAACAATTCCACCCCATCTTCTATACAACAGCCCTTCAAGTACTTGAAGATGGTGATCCTATCACCTCTCAGCCGCCACCTCTCCAGGCTAAACATGCCCAGCTCCTTCAACCTTTCCTCACAGGACTTGGTCTCCAGACCCCTCACCATCTTCGTCGCCCTCCTCTGGACCCGTTCCAGCTTGTCTAGGTATATCCTTCTTCAAAACGGAACACAAGACTCCAGGTGAGGTCTTAGCAGAGCAGAGGAAAGCGATACCATCACAGGAGAGTCAGTTTGGTGTAGTGGTTAAGTGTGCGGACTCTTATCTGGGAGAACCGGGTTTGATTCCCCACTCCTCCACTTGCACCTGCTAGCATGGCCTTGGGTCAGCCATAGCTCTGGCAGAGGTTGTCCTTGAAAGGGCAGCTGCTGTGAGAGCCCTCTCCAGCCCCACCTACCTCACAGGGTGTCTGTTGTGGGGGAGGAAGGTAAAGGAGATTGTGAACCGCTCTGAGACTCTTTCGAGTGGAGGGCGGAACATAAATCCAATATCTTCTTCTTCTGTCAAAGATCTTCAGCAAAGTCCAATGCCTTAGACGACCTTCTCCAAAGCAGCAATGTTCTCCCAGGGAACTGAGTTTTACAGTCCAGAGATAAACTGTAATTCTAGGACTCCAGGTCCCACCTGGAGACTGGCAACCCCTGGGACCTCTTCTTGAAGGATCCAGTGATTAAACCAGAGGTACAAAGAACGTGCGTTCTTAGGATTGTCAGGTCTGACTCAAAAAATATCTGGGGACTTTGGGGGTGGAGCCGGAAGCGAAGATGTGATAAGCACGACTGAATTCCAAAGTGAGTTCTGCCCATCATGTTTAAAGGGACTGCAAGCCTTTTAAATGCCTTCCCTCCATTTGGAAATAATGAAGGATAGGGGCACCTTCTTTTGGGGCTCACAGAATTGGACCCCCTGGTCCGAACTTTTTGAAACTCGGCAGGTGTTTTGAGGAGAGGCACCGGATGCTATGCTGAAAATCTGGTGCCTCTACTTCAAAAAACAGCCTCCCCAGAGCCCCAGAATCAATTCTCCATGATACCCAATGGAAATTGGTCGCCATAGGGAATAACGGAGTGCCCAGCAGACATTTCCCCTCCCTCCCACTGCTTTCTGATGACCGTGAAGGGGGGGGAGGGGAGGCCTCCAAACTGGAGCATCCCCTGCCCCCCCCCCACCTGGGGATTGGCTGCCCTATGTGCCCTTCTTCCCTCCCTCCTGACCGCTCTACAAGGTCAAGAAGCGTGGGAGGGCCTTTGGGGGCGAACAAGCCGGAGGAGGAGCGAAGGAGCAGACTTACATCTCCCGATAAACAGATGACTTCAGTCCCCTGAGAGCACTGCAAAGAAAAAGGGCCAGGGTCACATGTATTGACATCATGCCCTCCTCTAAGTGCATCGCTTTTTTTAAACCACCGGAACAGAGATGCGCGTCAACAGCTGATTGGCACGATAAGACCAGGCAAAACAGGCCGCCAAATCGCCCAGGCTGTTCCCTGGAGTGCTGTCACTGTTCTGCCCAGGTGCGCTGAGCAGAAAGAGGAAGGCACACCGCTGCCCCCAAATCCCTTGCAACCCCAAGCCCCCACCGGCACCGAGGGCTTGTTTACCCAGTGACTCCGCTCTGCAATATTTCGGGAGGTCAACGGGCGCCCACGAGCTGGGCGTGTGACACACCAAGGGCCAAGGAATAGAAGGGAAACAAGGGCAGGTCCAAGAGGGCGGGTGGGGCCAGACAGGCATCCGTTAAAGGTTACGGCCTTTCTGCTCCCTTCCCTGGGAGCCAACCCTGCCCCCAAACTCTGCAAGGTTTACTTCCAAGTCAGAATGTGGCAGGTGGGACTGCTACGCTTCCATTGGGGAGGGATGGTGGCTCAGTGGTAGAGCATCTGCTTGGTAAGCAGAAGGTCCCACGGTTCAATCCCCGGCATCTCCCAAAAAAGGGTCCAGGCAAATAGGTGTGAAAAACCTCAGCTTGAGACCCTGGAGAGCCGCTGCCAGTCTGAGCAGACAATACTGACTTTGATGGACCAAGGGTCTGATTCAGTAGAAGGCAGCTTCATATGTTTATATGTTCATGTATACCAAGAACTTAGGAACAAAAAACTGGCTATTATGCTTCAAGATGGAACTCCTTTGCATGCACAGTGGAGATTATTGGAAGGGGGCTAAAACAAACTCCGCAGTGCGTGCCAAGAAAATCTAAAATCTGTAAGGCGGACTATGGAAATTATGTGTATTTGCATAAACCAGGGGAGTCGAACATACAGTTCGGGGGCCGAATTAGGCCCCCAGAGAGTTCCTATCAGGCCCCCAAGCAACTGGCTGTCATCTGCTTCCTTCTCCATATATCTTGCTTCCTTCTGCATCACAGCTTGCTTTGCAAAGCTTGCTCAATTGCACAAGAGTTACAGAGAGTTCCATCTATACCAGGGGTGGTCAAACTGTGGCTCGGGAGCCGCGTGTGGCTCTTTCACTCATATTGTGTGGCTCTCAGAGCCCCCACAGCTCTATTGGCCACCTTGGAGAAGGCACTGCTCTCTCTAAATCAGTTCTCCAAGCCAAGCCAGCCAGCAGTTTGGGGAATGCATTTAGAGTTAAAAGTTGCTCTCTTTCCACCTCTCCTTCCCCAAATCGGTTTGCTTTCTTTCCTTCCTTCCTATCCTGTGGCTTTCAAACATCTGATGTTCATGTCTTGTGGCTCTCAAACATCTGACATTTACTCTATGTGGCTCTTACATTAAACAAGTTTGGCCACTCCTGATCTATACCTTCTGGCTAGTAGCCAGTGATGGACCTCTGGAGAGCCAGTTTGGTGTAGTGGTTAAGTGTGCGGACTCTTATCTGGGAGAACCGGGTTTGATTCCCCACTCCTCCACTTGCACCTGCTAGAATGGCCTTGGGTCAGCCATAGCTCTCACAGAGCTATCCTTGAAAAGGGCAGCTTCTGTGAGAGCTCTCTCAGCCCCACCCACCTCACAGGGTGTCTGTTGTGGGGGAGGAAGGGAAAGGAGATTGTGAGCCACTCTGAGACTCTTCGGAGTGGAGGGCGTGATATAAATCCAATATCTTCTTGCTCCAGATGTTTATCCAGTCCCCTCTTGAAGCTGTCTATGCTTGTAGCCGTCGTCACCTCCTGTGGCAGTGAATTCCATGTATTAATCGCCCTTTGGGTGAAGAAATACTTCCTTTTACCTGTTCTAACCCAACTGTTCAGCAATTTCATTCAGTGCCCACAAGTTCTTGTATTGCAGGGGAAAAAGGAAAGGTCCCCTGTGCAAGCACCAGTCATTTCCGACTCTGGGGTGATGTTGCTTTCACAATGTTTTCACGGCAGACTTTTTACGGGGTGGTTTGCCATTGCCTTCCCCCGGTCATCTACACTTTCCCCCCAGCAAGTTGGGTCCTCATTTTACCGACCTCGGAAGGATGGAAGGTTGAGTCAACCTGGAGCCGGCTACCTGAACCCAGCTTCTGCCGGGGATCGAACTCAGGTCATGAGCAGAGCTTAGGATTGCAGTACACTCAGTTTTACACTCTGGGCCATGGGGCTCCTAACACTGTATTGTGAGAAAGGGAGAAAAGGACTTCTTTCTCTACCTTCTCTGTGCCGTGCACAACCAGGGCAGATGCTAGCGACTGTGAGCTGTGACCTCTGCTTCTTCAGCCCCGACAGACTCTGCTTTTGGAAGTCCTCCTCCCTCCAGCTGTTGCTGAAGGAAACCCCAGCCCCACTGCACACATAACGCTGCTCTCCTCCAGCCAAGTGTCAGGCCGACAAAGAGGCCCTGTCCGGCTCCCCAACTTGACCATGACCTCACTGGGGCCAGTCAATCTCTCCGTTCAGCCGTCTATGAATGAGGAATCTGTCTCCCCGCTCCCCCCATCAGCTGTTCCCATCTCAAGCTCTCCAGAGTCCACGCACCGGCAAACTCCTTCCGAGAGCCAAGCAGATGGTCGGGAAAGGCCGGGCGATGGAGCTTCAAGCTCGCTCACATGAGCCCAGGCCCACCAACTGCTCGTTCTGGACTGCGGCATCCCGAGATAACAAAGCCCCGAGTGCAGACAAGGAAGGATCCTGGCTTATTTTGGCCACCCACCCAGGCTGACTACCTTGGAGGAGGGCTGCGCAGAGTTCGATTTCCATTCAGCGCAAGCCGCCACCTAGCTACCGTTTGCGTTTGCTGGTGTGCGCAGCACTTCACACACAAAAAAGAAGATAAATCAGCGTCCCAAACCACTAAGACTTCCCCACGACCAAGCCCCTTTTTTGAGCTGGACATCCTCTGCATATTAGGCCACACCTCCCTGATGTATATGGCCGAAGACCGGCCTACCTGAGGGACCGTCTTTCCCCATATGAGCCCCAGAGAGCACTGAGGTCAGCAGGGAAGAACAAGCTGACCATCCCTGGGCCAAAAGAGGCTAAACTGCAGAACACTCGTGCACGGGCCTTTTCCATCGCGGCCCCATGCCTATGGAAGCAGCTCCCGGAGGAGGTGCGGGCCCTGCGGAGCCTTGACCAGTTCCGCAGGGCCTGCAAGACCGCCCTTTTTAAGCTGGCTTTTACGGACTGCTGATTTATGATTGTTAAATAAAGGGACCCGCCAACATGATTTTGCTTAGGGACCCTCGTTATCCTGTAAACTGACAGAAATAGCGCCAGGAACATCACTGTTACTGTCAGATTAAGTTAACTGTGAATTGAATTGTTTTTAAATAATGTTAATTTTAAAGCCTGTATACTTATTGTACTGTATATTTATGGATGTTGTTAGCCGCCCTGAGCCTGCTTCGGCGGGGAGGGCGGGATATAAATAAAATATTATTATTATTATTATTATTATTATTATTATTATTATTATTATTATTATTATTATTATTATTATTATTATTATTATTATGTAGAAGAAGAAGATATTGAAGATATTGGATTTATATCCCGCCCTCCACTCCGAAGAGTCTCAGAGCGGCTCACAATCTCCTTTACCTTCCTCCCCCACAACAGACACCCTGTGAGGTGGGTGGGGCTGGAGAGGGCTCTCACAGCAGCTGTCCTTTCAAGGACAACCTCTGCCAGAGCTACGGCTGACCCAAGGCCATTCCAGCAGGTGCAAGTGGAGGAGTGGGGAATCAAACCCGGTTTCCCCAGACACTTAACCACTACACCAAACTGGCTCTCCAATGTAGCCAATCCTCCAAGAGCTTGCAGATTTCTTAGTACAGGACCTACTGTAAGTTCCAGGAGGATTGGCTACATCAGGGAGGTGTGGCCTAATATGCAAAGGAATTCCTGCTATAAAAAAAGCCTTGCCCATAACAAACGTATCTGCCAGGGGTGTCAAACATGCAGCCCAGAGGCCGAATCAAGCCCCTGGAGGGCTCCTATCAGGCCTCCAAGCAGTCACCTGCTTCCTTCTCCATATATCTTGTTTCCGTCTGCATAACAGCTTAATTTGCCAAGCTTGTTCAGGAGCTACAAAGCAAAGCCTCTATTTTTCTATTGGCTGGGGCTCCTCCCTACAGGAGGAAGGAGGGGAGGCAGCACTTGCTTTGCCAGGCTCTCTCAATCGCACAGCAGAGCTACTGAGCCAAGCCTCTCTTCCTTCTATTGGCTGAGGCTCCTCCCCATCTTGGTCCCCTGGGGAAGGAAGGAAAGAGCCAGAGCTTCCTTTGCCCAGTTCCCTGGATCCCATGGGAGAAATACAAAGAAAGTACCTTTAAGACCAATGAGTGCTAATGTTTTAAGCATGTTTTAAGTTTTTTAAAAAATTTTAATTGTGTTTGTCTGTGTCCAATATCTCTGCTAAAGGTAAAGGTAGTCCCCTGTGCAAGCACCAGTCTTCTTCAACTCTGGGGTGACGTTGCTTTCACGTTTTCATGGCAGGCTTTTTACAGGGTGGTTTGCCATTGCCTTCCCCAGTCATCTATGCTTTCCCCCCAGCTAGCTGGGGACTCATTTTACCGACCTCGGAAGGATGTAAGGCTGAGGCAACCTCGAGCCAGCTACCTGAACCCAGCTTCCGCGGGTATCAAACTCAGGTCCTGAGCAGAGCCAGCTAACATCTGCTACCTTATCTTAAATAGGTACTACGACGGCAGCCCTGTGAGCTGGCCCAGATTAACAATTGGGCCAACTAGGCACTGGCCTATGGACCCCCACTCCTTTAGGGGCCCCGGGCCACCTCCCCCCCCCCAGTTTCCCCCCTGCTTGCGGCCCTCCCGGCCTGCCCGCACAGCCAGCAACTGAGCCGCTCTTTCCCCGACTCGTCTGGTGCGGCTGCTGCCGGCGTCGTCGCCACGTTTGCCTCTCTCTGCCTCTCCCCCGCAGCTTTGTCAAAGGGGCTTTTGAAAAGGCGGCTGCAGCGGGGGCCGCGAGTGGGCCCTCCGACTCTGAGATAATTTGCAAGGGACCCCCTGAGATTCTGACTCCCTTGGGTTGCCGCGGCAGGGTTTAATCCGGCACTGCCTGTGAGCTAGGCGACTGGGACAGCATGGCGGCGCAAGCTCTTTCCTCAGAACCGTCGGAACCACCGTTGGCGGCGAGAGAGGGAAAGGGTTCCATCTGGGGCACTCAGTCATCGTGTCGTCCCGCCGCCACCCCCTCCGCCGCCTTGGAAGGCGGCACTGCCTAACGTGCTTGCTGGGTGTGCGTGCGATGCCAGAGAACAGAGCAGATGGCCTTTAGCGGGCTGTGAAACACAGCAATTAGTCCGGCTGCCAACAAATGAGATCTGAGAGTGCACAAGGCCTTGGGTCTCCCCCCCCCCCCCCTCCCACACACACTCCCCACCGCTTTAATTACTTTCATTTCTCACAAATGATCTGCAGAGTGACAGGAGCAAGGGATCGCGCCCTAAAATGAAAAGGGATTTCTGTTGCATCTCCAAGGCTGTTTAGGAAGCAAGACGGGAACAGTGGACCTACGCTGGCCGTGCCAGAATCCCCCTGGCCACAGAGACACCAGCTTTGGGACCGCAGAAGAGGGAAATGGGCCTCCCTAGCCTCAAAACCTTCCATCTTGCTGCCCCCCTAAGCCAATCAGGAATGAGGCCCCGTGGCGCGGAGCGGTAAAGCTGCATCCCTGCAGTCCAAGCTCTGCTCACGAGCTGAGTTCGATCCCGGCGGAAGCTGGGTTCAGGTAGCCAGCTCGAGGTTGACTCGGCCTTCCCTCCTTCCGAGGTTGGTAAAATGTGTTCCCAGTTTGCTGGGGGGGGGGAAGGGTAGATGACTGGGGAAGGCAATGGCAAACCACCCCGTAAAAAGTCTGCCGAGAAAGCATTGTGATGTGACGTCACCCCAGGGATCAGTAAAGACTTGGTGTTTGCACAGGGGACTACCTTTACCTCTAAGCCAATCAGGAGACGTGGAATTCACTGCTACAGGAGGTGGTGGTGGATACAAGCATCAAGAGGGGGTTATATAAACAGCTGGAGCAGAGGTCCATCAGAAGCTATTAGCCAGAGTATTGATGGAATCTCTGAGGCAGTGATGCTCTGTATTCTTGGTGCTTGGGGGGGCAACAGTGGGAAGGCTTCTAGTGTCCTGGCCCCACTGATGGACCTCCTGATGGCACCTGGGGTTTTTTGGCCACTGTGTGACACAGAGTGTTGGATTGATCCAACGTGGCTTCTCTTATGTTCTTATGTCTGGGGCAGTGATGCTCTGTATTCTTGGTGCTTAGGGGGGTCACAGTGGGAGGGCTTCCAGTGTCCTGGCCCCACTGGTGGACCTCCTGATGACACCTGGGGGTTTTTGGCCACTGTGTGACAGAGTGTTGGACTGGATGGGCCATTGGCCTGATCCAACATGCCTTCTCTTCTGTTCTTATGTCTGGGGTAGTGATGCTCTGTATTCTTGGTGCTTGGGGGGGCAACAGTGGGAAGGCTTCTAGTGTCCTGGCCCCACTGATGGACCTCCTGATGGCACCTGGGTTTTTTTGGCCACTGTGTGACACAGAGTGTTGGATTGATCCAACGTGGCTTCTCTTATGTTCTTATGTCTGGGGCAGTGATGCTCTGTATTCTTGGTGCTTAGGGGGGTCACAGTGGGAGGGCTTCCAGTGTCCTGGCCCCACTGGTGGACCTCCTGATGACACCTGGGGGTTTTTGGCCACTGTGTGACAGAGTGTTGGACTGGATGGGCCATTGGCCTGATCCAACGTGGCTTCTCTTCTGTTCCTATGTCTGAGGCAGTGATGCTCTGTATTCTTAGTGCTTAGGGGGGTCACAGTGGTAGGGCTTCTAGTGTCCTGGCCCCACTGGTGGACCTCCTGATGACACCTGGGGTTTTTTGGCCACTGTGTGACACAGAGTGCTGGACGGGATGAACCACTGGCCTGATCCAACATGGCTTCTCTTATGTTCTTCTAAGATAGAGCAGGGGTGGCCAACGGTAGCGCTCCAGATTTTTTTTTGCCTACAACTCCCATGAGCCCCAGCCATTGCCCATGCTGGCTGGGGCTGATGGGAGTTGTAGGCAAAAAACATCTGGAGAGCTACCATTGGCCACGCCTGAGATAGAGCCTTTGCTTCCTTCAACTCACATTGTTCACTGGAAGCATTCGGAATCTTCCTGGCTCCCCACTCACATCACACAAATACGCACACCATCTAAGCTTTTCCTGGCTGGCTTGGCTTATTTTAATTATTTAAAACACTGATGCGCTGCTTTTCTTCCTTAGGGAGCTCAAGACAGCTTACAAGATTGACAAAACCCTTTAAAAGGAATACACAAAACCCAATCTTTAAAATCACAACTTAAGACTGCTATAATCAAACACGTTCCTGATTAATACCATCTTCAGCTGCTTCTAAAGATCAAAAGCGAATGGGCCAGGCACACTTCCCTGGGGAGGGTGTTCCAGGATCACGGGGCTGCCACCGAAAAGGCCTTGTCTCATGCACCTACCGAACGAGCGCCTTTGATTGATGCACTCTTAATTCCTGGGCAGGAAAGTATGGGTAAAAACACACCCCCAGTCCTCCCACCAACCTCAGCTTACTTTCGAGTTGGCATCAATCAGCCCACCAGTTCACTCAGTGGAAAGGAAGATAAATAGTCTGTGTGCAATACTAGTCACCGCACCTCAAAAAGGATATTATAGCATTGGAAAAAGTGCAGAAAAGGGCAACTATAATGATTAAAGGTTTGGAACACTTTCCCTATGAAGAAAGGTTAAAACGCTTGGGCTCTTTAAGCTTGGAGAAACGTCGACTGTGGGGTGACATGATAGAGGTTTACAAGATTATGCATGGGATGGAGAAGGTAGAGAAAGAAGTACTTTTCTCCCTTTCTCACAATACAAGAACTCGTGGGCATTCAATGAAATTGCTGAGCAGTTGGGTTAGAACGGATAAAAGGAAGTCCTTCTTCACCCAAAGGGTGATTAACATGTGGAATTCACTGCCACAGGAGGTGGTGGCGGCTACAAGCATAGCCAGCTTCAAGAGGGGGTTAGATAAAAATATGGAGCAGAGGTCCATCAGTGCCTATTAGCCACAGTGTGTGTGTGTATATTTGTATATAAAAAAAATTTGGCCACTGTGTGACACAGAGTGTTGGACTGGATGGGCCATTGGTCTGATCCAACATGGCTTCTCTTATGTTCTTCTGTGTTGGACTGGATGGGCCATTGGCCTGATCCAACATGGCTTCTCTTATGTTCTTATGTGACACAGAGTGTTGGACTGAATGGACCATCGGCCTGATCCAACAGGGCTTCTCTTATGTTCTTCTGTGACACAGAGTGTTGGACTGGAAGGGCCATTGGCCTGATCCAACATGGCTTCTCTTATGTTCTTATGTGACACAGAATATTGGACTGAATGGGCCATTGGCCTGATCCAACAGGGCTTCTCTTATGTTCTTATGTGACACAGAGTGTTGGACTGAATGGGCCATTGGCCTGATCCAACATGGCTTCTCTTATGTTCTTATGTGACACAGAGTGTTGGACTGGATGGGCCATTGGCCTGATCCAACATGGCTTCTCTTATGTTCTTATGTGACACAGAGTGTTGGACTGAATGGGCCATTGGCCTGATCCAACATGGCTTCTCTTATGTTCTTATGTGACACAGAGTGTTGGACTGAATGGGCCATTGGCCTGATCCAACACGGCTTCTCTTATGTTCTTATGTGACACAGAGTGTTGGACTGGATGGGCCATTGGCCTGACCCAACATGGCTTCTCTTATGTTCTTATAGTCCTATGCCATCTGGAAGACTGCAAAAATGTTTTGCTGGGTTGAATGCCTTCTGATTGAAGCCACAGCTACGATTGGCTACGGCATGGCTGTCAAACTCATTTGTTATGAGGGCTGGATCTGACATAAATGATACCTTGTTGGGCCAGGCCATGTTGGGGCGGGCAGTGTGTGCTCCTATTTAAGATTAGGTAGCAAAGATATAAACTTTATAAAGGACACAGACAAACACAATAAAAGATTATTTAATAAAAGAACTTAAAACATGCTTAAAACATTAGCATTCGTTGGTCTTAAAGGTGCTTTCTCTGTATTTCTCCCATGGGATGCAGGGAACTGGGCAAAGGAAGCTCTGGCTCTTTCCTTCCTTCCCCAGGGGACCAAGAGGGGTGGAGCCTCAGCCAATAGAAGGAAGTGAGGCTTGGCTCAGTAGCTCTACTGTGTGATTGAGAGAGCCTGGCAAAGCAAGATCTCCCTTCCCCCCCCAAGGGAGGAGAAAACAGAGGTTTTGCTCTGTAGCTCTTACGTGATTTAACAAGCCTGGTAAAGCAAGCTGTGATACAGAAGGGAGCAAGAGAGAGGGAGAAGGAAGCAGAAAACAGCCAGTTGCTCGGGGGCCTGACTGGAGCCGTACAGAGGCCTGATTCTGCCCCCGGGCCACATGTTTGACACCCCTGGGCTAGGGAACACATGACACAGCCTCTTCGGGAAGCTAAGGCTGTCTGGATGAATGGGAGACCACCTGGGAACCTAGCCTCCCAGGGGCAACCCCCCCCCAGCGAGTTCCATGATGGAAGGAAAACCAAACGCAAATCCAAAATATTAAATAATGCACAGACTGGCTGATTGCCTTGTCGGAGAAAGGAACTACACAGGAAGTCAATTCTCCTGCACCCAAACTGCTGAATCCCTCCAATCTGGGACGATGCAACGGATTCCGCTTGCTGCCTGCCAGGCAAAGACTGGCAGGCTATACGGAAGTGCTGTGGACAGCACAGGCACACAACTGCAGAAGGCAAAACCACAGAGCCTCAGAATGGCAGGGAGGCGGGGTCCTTTTCATTTAGCCCTGCACCCCACTGGGATCAGCTGCCCCACGCAGAGTAGCCTCAGCTGGAAGGAAGCGCACTGCAGAAACACACCAGCCAAGAACACAAAAACAGGAGCATTATTCAGGCCACTGAGCAGAACAACACATGGCGAAAGGGGTCGAGAAGCCACCCAGGTCTGCCTGGTGCATTGAAAACATCTGCACCTTTATGATCAGCGAGGCAACTCAGGACAAGGTAAACTTGGGAGCCTCACAACCAAAAAGCGACTACAAAAGGCGGCAGAGGGAGAAAGTGATGGGCCGATGGATCCTCTCCAAAGGCCAGACTTACTTTATTTAGATATGTATACCCTGCTTTTCTCCCCAATAGTTACCCCAAGCAGCTGATAACATCATTCACCTCCTCCTCCTCTCTTTTCCTCCTTGCAACAAAGACCCTGCAAAGTTGGTCAGGGAGAGAAGGAGAGAGAGGGACGGAGCGGGAAGGAGAGGGAGGGAGGGAGAGGGAGCGAGGAGAAGGAGGGGGGAGAGAGAACGGGAGGGAGAGGAAGGGAGGGGAGGGAGAGAGGGGAGGGAGAGAGGGGAGGGAGAGAGGGAGGGAGGAAAAGGAGGGAGGGAGAGGGGGAAAGGGAGGGAGAGGGAGGGAGGGAGGGGGAGAGAGGGGAGAGAGGGAGGAAAAGGGAGGGAGAGAGAGATGGGGAGAGGGGGAAAGGGAGGGAGAGGGGGAAAGGGAGGGAGAGGGAGGGGAGGGAGGGAGAGAGGGAGGAAAAGGGAGGGAGAGAGAGATGGGGAGAGGGAGAAGGAGGGAGGGAGAAAGAGAGGGAGAGAGGGGAAGGAGGGAGAGAGGGAGGAAAAGGGAGGGAGTGAGAGAGAGATGGGGAGAGGGGGAAAGGGAGGGAGAGGAAGGGGAGGGAGAGGGGGGAGGGAGAGGGAGGGAGGAGAGAGAGAGGGAGGGAGAGAGGGAGAAAGGAGGGAGGGGGAGTGAGAGGGAGAGAGGACAGAGGGGGAGAGAGATGACCCAAGGTCCCCAGAAGCCTTCCTGGAAGAAGGGAAGTTTGCACTCAAGTCTCCCAGATCCTAACCCACTATACTCATACCACACTGCCTATTCTAAAGTAGCCACATCTCAACATTTCTTCCAATTCTTCAGTACTAGCTTCAAAGCCCCTTCTTTGGGTTGCTAACCCCCAGGTAGGGCCTGGAGATCTCCCAGAATTACAACTGAGCTCCAACCTGGAAAATGTCAGATTTTGGAGGCCAAACTGTATGACACCCATCAGTTCTAGGTGAAATACCTTCCCAAATCCCTACAGGCACCCTCACCCAATCTCCAGGAATCTCTCTGGCCAGAGCTGGCAGCCCACGCCCTCCTCCAGTCTATCCACCCTAAGAGAGCAGACAGCTTGTCACATGTTTTTGAGAGTTCCATGAAGCAGGAGCCACCACTGAAAAGGCAGCCTCATGCCATCTCCTGCTGTGCTTTAGACAAGAAGGCGTGGCAGCGCAGGAAAACAAGTACTAGTCTCCCTTTCTCACAATACAAGAACTTCTGGACATTCAATAAAATTGCTGAGCAGTCAGGTTAGAATGGATAAAAGGAAGTCCTTCTTCACTCAAAGGGTGATTAACATGTGGAATTCCCTGCCACAGGAGGTGGTGGCGGCTGCAAGCATAGACAGCTTCAAGAGGGGATTGGATTAACATGTGGAGCAGAGGTCCATCAGACTCTATTAGCCACAGAGTATTGATGGAACTCTCTGTCTGGGGCAGTGATGCTCTGTATTCTTGGTGCTTGAGGGGGGGCAACAGTGGGAGGGCTTCTAATGTCCTGGCCCCACTGGTGGACCTCCTGATGACACCTGGGTTTTTTGGCCACTGAGTGACACAGAGTGTTGGGACTGGATGGGCCACTGGCCTGATCCAACATGGCTTCTCTTATGTTCTTATGTCTGGGGCAGTGATGCTCTGTATTCTTGGTGCTTGAGGGGGGGCAACAGTAGGAGGGCTTCTAGTGTCCTGGCCCCATTGGTGGACCTCCTGATGGCACTTGGGTTTTTTTGGCCACTGTGTGACACAGAGTGTTGTCCTGGATGGGCCATTGGCCTGATCCAACATGGCTTTTCTTATGTTCTTATGGCTACAGGAATCACTGAAGATAGATCATGGCTATATGTGTGTGTTTTGGGGGCGGGGGTTCCTTACGATGTCTTAGTTCCAGATCATTCAGCGTTTCAAATCTCAAGATCCCTGAACTGTGCCCAGAAACCGGAAGCAGAAGCTGGTGTATTTGATAAAGGGCTGAATTAAATGCTCTCCATGGAGCAGTCCCTCCCCCACCCTCACTCTGTAAGTACCCTTGCTCCTACTTTTGGAACTAGCAGAGGTTTCCAAACACAGATCAAGGTGGTCAGCCGCGTTAGTGTGTCTGTAGCACTAGAAAGGAGAGGAGCCCTGTGGCACAGAGTGGTCAGCTGGCAGAAGGTGGGTTGACTCAGCTTTTCATCCTTCTGAGGTCGATCAAATGAGTACTCAGCTTGCTGGGGGGGGGGGGGAAGCGTCGATGACTGGGGAAGGCCATGGCAAACCATCCCGTAAAAGTCTGCTGTGAACACGTTGTGCTGCGACGTCACCCCAGAGTCGGAAATGACTGCTGCTTGCACAGGGGATGGCCTTTACCTTTACCTTTATCAGTAGAAAAGCACAAGAGCCCTTTAGCACCTTCAAGACTAACAGAATCTGCAGCAAGATAGGAGCCTTCATGAGTAACAGCGGAAGACTACAGGAGTCTTGCTCTTTTCTGCTTCATTATCAAAGGCAGCCACACGCAGAACACATTCCATTGGTTTTGTCAGGCTGTTCTCAGGGCAAGCTTGGCAATCGTAACCCCTTTCTTCTAACCGGGTATCCCTGCCAACGTAGACCAATCCATCAGAGGCTGAGTGGCAGCAAAGGCTCTGAACCTCCCCAAACCGAAATTAAACCGGGTGCATATTATGCACTTTTACGCTTCCCCCATCAGCAACCTGAACATAAGAAGAAGAAGATATTGGATTTATATCCCGCCCTCCACTCTGAAGAGTCTCAGAGCGGCTTACAATCTCCTTTACCTTCCTCCCCCACAACAGACACCCTGTGAGGTGGGTGGGGCTGGAGAGGGCTCTCACAGCAGCTGCCCTTTCAAGGACAACCTCTGCCAGAGCTATGGCTGACCCAAGGCCATTCCAGCAGGTGCAAGTGGAGGAGTGGGGAATCAAACCCGGTTCTCCCAGATAAGAGTCCGCACACTTAACCACTACACCAAACTGGCTCTCCATTTGGGAATACAACTTTTAATGACCCTGCAAACTGGAGAGCCAGTTTGGTGTAGTGGTTAAGTGTGCGGACTCTTATCTGGGAGAACCAGGTTGGATTCCCCACTCCTCCACGTGCAGCGGCTGGAATGGCCTTGGGTCAGCCATAGCTCTGGCAGAGGTTGTCCTGGAAAGGGTGGTTGAAAGAGCCAGTTAGGTGTAGTGTTTAAGTGTGCAGACTCTTATCTGGGAGAACCAGGTTTGATTCCCCACTCCTCCACGTGCAGCTGCTGGAATGGCCTTGGGTCAATCATGGCTCTTGTAGGAGTTGTCCTTGAAAGGGCAGCTGCTGTAAGAGCTCTCTCAGCCCCACCTACCTCACAGGGGGGAGGTAAAGGAGATCGTGACTGCTCTGAGACTCTGCGATTCAGAGTATAGGGCGGGATATAAATCCAATATCTTCTTCAATATCTTCTTCAATGCCCTCCAAAGCGGGTGTGCCATGACACAGCGCACAGTGTTGCCCTCCCGGTTGGAGATCTCCAGAGACTACAACCAGTGTTCCCTCTAAGCTGTGAAGTCTTGTGAGCAAAAATTCTACTTTGTGAGCAACTGGCATTAAAGTGGTGAGTGACTGCATCAATTAGTTTGCTCCGGGGCCATTTGTCCTGAGCGAAGACAAAAACATGTAAGCTGGAGGCTAAAAAACGTTAAGCCAGGTAACACTAACGCAGCACAGAGGGAACACCGACTACATCTCATCTCTGGGCTCCCCTGGAGGAAACAGGAAATGATTGCTTTGGAAAGTGAACTCTAACATTACACCCCACGGTGCTCCTTCACCATCCCCAAACCCTACACTCCCAGCTCTGGCCCGAGACTGACCCTAGGCTAGGTGAACGTCTGGGTCTTCCCCCCTGCACTGAATGTCACTGAGTAGGGTTGCCAAGTCCAATTCAAGAAACAGCTGGAGACTTTGGGGGTGGAGCCAGGAGCAAGATTGTGACGAGCGTATTTTAACTCCAAAGGGAGTTCTAGCCATCACATTTAAAGGGACTGCACACCTTTTAAACGCCTTCCCTCCACTGGAAATAATAAAGGATAGGGGCATCTTCTTTTGGGGGTCACAGAATTGGACCCCCTGGCCCAATCCTTTTGAAACCTGGAGAATATTTTGGGGAGAGGAACTAGATGCTATGCGGAAAATTTGGTGCCTCTACCTTTAAAAACAGCCTCCCCAGAGCCCCAGATACCAGTGGATCAATTCTCCATAATACCCTATGGCAGGGGTGGCCAACGGTAGCTCTCCAGATGTTTTTTGCCTACAACTTCCATCAGCCCCAGCCAGCATGGCCAATGGCTGGGGCTGATGGGAGTTGTAGGCAAAAAACATCTGGAGAGCTACCATCGGCTACCCCTGCCCTATGGGAATCTGCCTCCATAGGAAATAATGGCGTGCCCAGCAAACATTTCCTCCCCCCCCCTCTTTCTGATGACACTGAAGCAGGGGGGGGCTCCAAACCGGGGGGGATCTCCTGCCCCCACCTGGGGATTGGCAACCCTATCACTGACTCATGTGGAGGGGGTCCCAATTTGGTACCTCCAGAAGGCGCCCTAGGTAATCACCTAGTTTCCCTAGTGGCAGGGCTGACCTCGAGGACTCTACCCCCCCCCCCCAATCTCCAGGAATTCCCCAGCCTAGAGCTGGCAAGCCTATGGCAAGCTCAAATCCACGCCGCCATCCACCATTAAACAGGCAACCCACCCAGGCTAACCCAGCTACAGAACAGCAAAAGCCAGGGCAGCTCTCGGGGCTGCAAAAACCCTCCCGTCCCAGCAAACCCACCCGCTTATCCCCAGATGCTCTTTCCACCCCCCTCGGTGGCCTCCTAGGTGCTCTGTGACCTTCACAGCCCCCTCCCCCCAGCTGTTCCACATTGCTAAGCCTCCCACCCCCCAGCGGCTGGGGCCTGCAAGCCGCCATCAATCACAGCGGAGAGCCGAGAAGCCTTCAGATGCCGTGCTGGGTCCCTGGGAAGAAGCAGCCTCACGCAGGCTGTCACTCACCCAGTCCCCAGGCCTGGAAAAGGACAGACTCCGCGCGCCTGCCTGCCCCAACCACTCCGGCTCACCAGACACTGCAGCAAATTGCCACACGGCACGGAAGGGGCGTCAGGATGCTGAGGGTGGCAACCACAGCTGTGGTTAGAGGAAGCAGCAGCAGAGAGAGACAGAGACAGAGAGAAGAAGAAGAAGATATTGGATTTATATCCCGCCCTCCGCTCCAAAGGGTCTCAGAGCGGCTCACAATCTCCTTTCCCTTCCTCCCCCACAACAGACACCCTGTGAGGTGGGTGGGGCTGGAGAGGGCTCCCACAGCAGCTGCCCTTTCAAGGACAGAGTCTCAGAGCGGCCTACAATCTCCTTTCCCTTCCTCCCCCACAACAGACACCCTGTGAGGTGGGTGGGGCTGGAGAGGGCTCTCATAGCATCTGCCCTTTCAAGGACAACCTCTGCCAGAGCTATGGCTGACCCAAGGCCATCCCAGCAGGTGCAAGTGGAGGAGAGAGAGACAGACAGACAGAGAGAGAGACAGACAGACAGAGAGAGAGAAAGAGAGAGAGAGACAGAGAGAGAAAGAGACAGAGCTTTAATCTTAGTTTAACTCTATCCCCAAACTGACTTTCTACACTAGAATCAGAGAATCAGAGAAACCAACTTTATGACTCTATGATTCTATGGTTTTAGTTTAGAAAGTCAGCTTGGGGATAGAGTTAAACCAGGATTAAAGGTCTAGTGCGAAATTGGTCAGAGACAGAAAGAGACAGAGAGAGAGAGAGAGACAGAAAGAGAGGGACAGACAGACAGAGAGAGAGAGAGAGATAGAGAAAGTTTGCTCTGGGGTGATTTTTCCTGAGCTAAAACAAACATGTGTGAGCTGGAGGCTAAAAAACTGTGAGCTAGCTCATGATAGCTCAGCTTACAGGGAGCAAAGCCCACATGCAAAAAAACAGCAACAACAATTGCAGCATGGAACTCCCCAGCAGCAAGTAGCGGATCTCACCAGGCAAACACATATATCAGGTTCTTAAGCAAAACATGGTAAGCAACAGAGTCAACGGGCCAGGAAGTGCCTGGGTGAGATAGAACGATGTAAAATTCAAATGTAATCAAGGGAAGCGTGGAGATCAGTCCCAATTGCAGTAATTGCTAACGACGGAGCCTCCGGAGTTTTGCTAAACTCGTTAATATCATCTCCCCAAAACGTAAGAAGGATGCGGGATTCGTCGGTCATGACCAGCGTCAAGTAGTTTTGCAAAATCAGAGAGATTGCATAGTTCCCAATTACGGCTACTGGGGCGGTTCTCCGAGCTTTGTTTGATTACATCTGAATTTGACAGAATCGAGTCTCACTTCGTCCCTCCTGCGTTTTGCTGCCCTCCTCGTTTACAGCTTGTTTTCCTTTACAATCTTTTATACACAAACATACACGCACATTCAGGTGGGGTGGGGAGAATCCCCTTCATGCAGTCAGTCCCTCAACTGTGGCTTGAGAGGCTCATGTGGCTCTTTCACACATATTGTGTGGCTCTCGAAGCCCTCACCGCCCTGGGGGTCAGTTTGGAGAAAGCATTTTAAGTTGTTTTCTTTCCACCTCTCTCTCCCTCTGATTTGCCTTCCTTCCTTGTCTTGCAGCTCTCAAACATCTGACAGGCACAACCGGCTCTCATAAGAACGTAAGAGAAGCCATGTTGGATCAGGCCAATGGCCCATCCAGTCCAACACTCTGTGTCACAGAAGAACATAAGAGAAGCCCTGTTGGATCAGGCCAGAGGCCCATCCAGTCCAACACTCTGTGTCACAGAAGAACATAGGAGAAGCCCTGTTGGATCAGGCCAGTGGCCCATCCAGTCCAACACTCTGTGTCACATAAGAGAAGCCATGTTGGATCAGGCCAATGGCCCATCCAGTCCAACACTCTGTGTCACAGAAGAACATAAGAGAAGCCCTGTTGGATCAGGCCAGAGGCCCATCCAGTCCAACACTCTGTGTCACAGAAGAACATAAGAGAAGCCCTGTTGGATCAGGCCAGAGGCCCATCCAGTCCAACACTCTGTGTCACAGAAGAACATAAGAGAAGCCCTGTTGGATCAGGCCAGAGGCCCATCCAGTCCAACACTCTGTGTCACAGAAGAACATAAGAGAAGCCCTGTTGGATCAGGCCAGAGGCCCATCCAGTCCAACACTCTGTGTCACAGAAGAACATAAGAGAAGCCCTGTTGGATCAGGCCAGATGCCCATCCAGTCCAACACTCTGTGTCACACAGTGGCCAAAACAAGCGCCATCAGGAGGCCCACCAGTGGGGCTAGAAGTCCTCCCACTGTGCCCCCCCAAACACTAAGAATATAGAGCATCACTGCCAAAGACAGAGAGTTCCATCAATACGCTGTGGCTAATAGCCACTGATGGACCTCTGCTCCAATTATCTAATCCCCTCTTGAAGCTGTCTATGCTCATAGCCGCCGCCACCTCCTGTGGCAGTGAATTCCACGTGTTAATCACCCTTTGGGTGAAGAAGGACGTCCTTCATTCTCAGATTTGTTCCCATTTATGTATTTATTTATCACATTTAAATCCCGCCCTCCCCTATGGACTCAGGCGGCTAACAACAATTTAAAACAACATATAGGCAGTTAAAAGACAAAATGTACAATAAAAACTATTTGCATACAGCTGGTTAAGGAGATGGCCCTCTAATGCCAGCTTAAGATTGGCCGATTCTGGGCTGGGAAATCCCCGGGTATTTTTCCTGTCTAGTGAGTGGCTGCCCATTTTAAACCTCAGCCTGCCAACCTTCCAGTCCTTCTGCTCTCTCCCCGGCCTCCTCCCTTTCCTTGACTCCGGCAATGGATCTGTGCCTCTTTCCCCACAGGCCACCCTCCTTGGACTAGAGTCTGGAGGCAAATTCTAGGAACCGGCAATATTTATTCTGTCCTGTGCAAAGGTGACGTTGGCACGGGAGAATCTGAAATAGATTTTCAACCCTGGCCTGTTCCCTCTTCCACACCTCCTCCCCATGTGCCAGTTGCCTAACAGAAAACCCCCCATTGCTGGGACTATGGTCTACCTTGACCTCTTGTACCAAAGACGGTCCCACTGAATCGTTATAAAAAGTGGGCTTTGTATATGAGCTTTTAACACATGAAAAGGGAGGGAGGGAGGAAAAGTTACTCTAAAGGTATTCCTGGAATTCCTGCATATTAACAAAGCACAGTCAAAAAGATGCAGACCTCTACAGAAGTTGAAAACGTCCAGGTCCTAGTGTCCACTGACTGTGGCGTCAACAATCTATCAATTCCACATTGCCCCCATTCTTTGCCTCTTTCAGACTTAAAGAAGACTTGAGAGTAAATCTTTTCTTAGCAGCTTGGTTTGGTGCATGTGAAACCTGACGGCCTTTCTACAGGAGACCACGGGAGACAAGAACCATCCAACAAACATCAGCGGGAAACGTGAAACGGAATCACCCCGTTAGCCAAAACGCTCTTCCCAAAAGCACTGCGGCTCCGTTCTTGAAACAAAAAACATCTTCTGCACTCCAGCCAGTGAACAAAACAGAACGGGTTCCAGAGGGAATTGGATCTCAGGGTTCTGGATGAGAAACAAGGCCGGGAAAAGGACGACAGGCACAAGTCCGGTCACGCTGCTCTCTCCTCACGCAGCACTGAGAAAACTGCCGCTGGCAGCCAGGAATTGTAAATATTTGTTCAGCCTCACGCCATTCAATTGACCGGTCAAATATCAGCAAGTGACCACCTATTATTTGACAGCGGTCAATTATTGTCCAATATTTCAGGGAGAGAAGGAGGCCCCTAAGTGGAAGGCAGTTCATCTTTCCAAATTCGTTCTGGTGACACCGACCAGCAAGGGCAGGAGAGAAGCCAGAGTGCTCTGGGGCAGCACCGGGCAGATCTAACCCCACCATAAAGCTTCACCCTCAAACCACTGGCCACTCCACATGGGAAGAGTTGGTCAGTTTTGGGCACCACATTTTAAAAAGGGATCTAGACAAGCTGGAATGGTTCCAGAGGAGGGCGACGAAGATGGTGAGGGGTCTGGAGACCCAAGTTCTATGAAGAAAGGCTGAAGGAGCTGGGGATGTTTAGCCTGGAGAGGAGGCGGCTGAGAGGTGATAGGATCACCACCTTCAAGGACTTGAAGGGCTGCCCTCTAGAGGATGGTGAGGAATTGTTTTCTGTGGCCCCGGAAGGTAGGACCAGAACCAATGGGTTGAATTTAAATCAAGAGTTCCCGGCTCAACATTAGGGTTAGGAAGAACTTCCTGACTGTTAGAGCAATTCCTCAGTGGAACAGGCTTCCTCGGGAGGTGGTGGGCTCTCCTTCCTTGGAGGTTTTTAAACAGAGGCTAGATGGCCATCTGACAGCAATGAAGGTCCTGTGAATTTGGGGTAGGTATTTGTGGATTTCCTGCATTGTGCAAGGGGTTGGACTAGAATCAGGGGTGGCCAGCGGTAGCTCTCCAGATGTTTTTTGCCTACAACTCCCATCAGCCCCAGCCAGCATGGCCAATGGCTGGGGCTGATGAGAGTTGTAGGCAAAAAACATCTGGAGAGCTACCGTTGGCCACCCCTGGACTAGATGACTCTGGAGGTCCCTTCCAACCCTATGATTCTACACACACGCACACACATGGGTTTTGCAGCGGGAACTCCTTTGCATATTAGGCCACAAACCCCTGATGTAGCCAATCCTCCGGGAACAAGGATGGCCCTACCCCTTCTGGCACCCTAGCCAGCACAGCTCCGCCTCCACCCCGAGTCCCCGGACCTGCAGCCTACTTGTGAGCCCCCCTGCGCCTGCCGCCTACTAACGAGTAGCTCCGCAAGGCAGCCAACGCGGGGCTACTCGCAAGTAGGCGCCAGGCGTGGGGCTACTCGCAGAAAGGGGCGGCGGGGGAGAAGAGGCAGGCAGGCAAACTAGGCACCCACCCCTCCAGATAAGATGCTGGCCACGTCGAAGCTGGTAGGGCTGATCCGCGGCACGCTCTGATCGCTGGGAGGAGGGCGGAAAGGAAGGGAAGGGAAGCCGTGGCAGCGGCTGGAAGGGCGGGGGGGTGGAGAGAGGCAGGCAAGCAGGCAAACTAGGCATTTGTCATGGGCACCCGCGGGGACCACAATTCGGTGATCCCTCCCGGCACCCTAGACAACTGCCTAGCTTGCCTAGTGCAGGGATTTCGAACTCATTTCTTACGAGGGCCAGATCTGACATAAACAAGACCTCGTTGGGCCAAGCCATATTGGGCCAGGCCACGTGTGTACCTATTTAAAATTAGGTAGCAGAAATATAAATTTTATAAAGAACACAAACACAAATACATTATTGAAAAAACTTAAAACATGCCTAAAACGTTAGCAGTCATTGGTCTCCAAGGTGCTTTCTTTGAATCTCTCCCATAGGATCCAGGAAGCTGGGCAAAGGAAGCTCTGGCTCTTTCCTTCCTTCCCCAGGGGACCAGGAGGGGGAGGAGCTTCAGCCAAGAGAGGGAAGACTCGTCTCAGTTAGCTCTGCTGCGCAACTGAGAGAGCCTGGCAAAGCAAGCTATTCCTCCCCAAGGAAGGAGCCTCAGCCAATGGCGATAAGAGGTTTTTGCTCCGTTGCTCCTGTGCGATTGAGCAAGCCTGGCAAAGCAAGCTGTGATGCAGAAGGAAGCAAGAGAGGAGAAAGAAGCAGATGACAGCCAGTTGCTCGGGGGCCTGATAGGAGACCTCTGGAGGCCTGATTTGGCCCCCGAACTGCATGTTTGACACCCCTGGCCTAGTGGGCGAGCCGGCCCTGTCCGGGAGCTTACAGTAGGCCCTGTGCTAAGAGCTCTGTAGACTCTTGGAGAATTGGCTACATCAGGGGGGTGGGGCCTAACATGCAAAGGCGTTCCTGCTACAAAAAAAATACAAAAATATCCAAGAGAGAGAGAGAGAGAGATGCAGGAAAAGGCCTTGCCACTTGGAAAACTCCAAACTATGTGAAGAGAAGGAGGCAGGAGGGGCTCAGGAATGGCTAAGGAGTAACCACTCTGCATCTAGGGGTTTTGTGAACGGGGTGTACCAAACTCACTGGCATGCGCTCTCCCTTCCTCGCTTGGAACGGCTGGGCGACTTCCCACCAACCCCGGCCCCCCTTTCACCCTGCACTCGCTTCCCTGCGTGAAAAAAAAGACTTGGAAAGCAGTGAGTTCAGCCCTCCGAGCCAGGCGGGAGCCAAAGTGGAAGTTTTTCCATGTGCCGTTCTCCGAGCAGATGCTCTCCCCGCTGCCAAGACAAGCAGGAACCGGTGTTTGGCGGCACAGCAGCGTGCCAGAGGAGAGGGCGAAGGGAGGGCCACCTCGCAACCGACGGGGCGACCCAGGCCTCAGGAGGCAGCCGCCCCAGCACCTCTTCGCCTGGAGGGCGAAGAAACTCTGCTGCGATTCTGAAGTGGGAGGAGAAAGGAGGAAGAGGGAAGCGGCCACCTGAATTCCTCAACCAGCACTCAGGGTGGCAGGGGGCCATGAAGTGTGACGCTGTCGGCCTCCTCTCCCCACACCCCTTCCTTTTCTTGATAACAAATGCTGCAGGGAAACAGATGTGAGCGTCTCCCGCTGACATCCCAGCGATGACAGATGAGCTCTGCGATCCTTCATGTGCGGGTAAAACACTCCAGTCTGCACCTGTTCCCTGTCCCAGCCTGCATAAGCGGAGGGTGCGGGGGGGAACAGAGCTGAAGCCTCCTCCGCACTCGTGACATTAGCCAGGGAGAGAGAGCCAGCTGAAGGGAAAGCAGCAGCCAGCTCAAACGGAGCAGCCTGTCCCTTTTTTTAAAGTGAGTTCTAAAAAGCGAGACCAGCTGCATCCAGGCTGAGACCCATGAGACCCTGAAGAAAACTTAAGAAGTAGTTTTTGCTGTTATGATAGTCTAACCCCCCCCCCCCCCGCACAATGCAATGCAATGCAATGAATAACCTTTACTGGCATGATATCCAGGCCTCAGATTGCAGTGGGAGCTCACAGGAGCGTAGCTCCTGAACCTTTCTGAAAGTTCCACCTCCTCCTTCTGAGAGTTCCACCTCCTCGTCCATTGAATAATAGCCGCAGCTGCATAACAATCCCTGGATGAGCTCCACCACCTATTTCTCTACAAAATGACCCCTGACACAGCAAGGAACCAACTCGCCCATCAAATGGCAGTTTGGAAATACATTAAGCGCCTCCCAGATGCTAAATACAAAAATTTCGCAACAGTTTCAATTGCAGGTTGGTTCCCAGTGGACAGCTAGAAGGAAATTTTACATTGGTCAGACTTCGCTGTTTCCTCACTCACACAAGGGTCAATTATGCAACGTAGATCAGAATAAAAAGTACAGTTTAGGAACACATGTTCTAAACTTTCTACCTCTGCACATGCACAAGGGCACAGTCTGTTAACATAGGGAGGAGAGTTTGGATTTATACCCCGCCCAGAGTGGTTTCCCATCTCCTTCTTTTCCTCTCCCCCCCATAACAGATACCCTGTGAGGTAGGTGGAGCTGAGAGAGCTCGGAGAGAACTGCTCTTGAGAGAACAGCTCTGAGAGGACTGTGACTGACCCAAAGTCACCCAGCTGGCTGCATGTGGAGGATGGGGAATCAAACCCAGCTCTCCAGATTAGAGTCCGCTGCTCTTAACTGCAAAACCAAAGTGGGATTACATAGATTAGACAGGCTCAAACTGGAATTACAGTGATTAGACAGGACTCAGGGAAAAGAGATCTACCAGCCACGGTGATTATGACGATGATGATGATGAAGACGACGACGACTGCAGGTTTATACCCTGCCCTTCTCTCGAAATCAGAGTCTCAGAGAGTCTTACAATCTCCTCTATCTTCTCCCCCCACAACAGACACCCTGTGAGGTGGGTGGGGCTGAGAGGGCTCTCACAGCAGCTGCCTTTTCAAGGACAACCTTTGCCAGAGCTATGGCTGACCCAAGGCCGTTCCAGCAGGTGCAAGTGGCGGAGTGGGGAATCAAACCCGGTTCTCCCAGATAAGAGTCCACACACTTCACCACTACACCAAACTGGCTCTTTCAACCACCCTTTCAAGGACAACCTCTGCCAGAGCTATGGCTGACCCAAGGCCCATTCCAGCTGCCCTTTCAAGGACATCTCTGCCAGAGCTATGGCTGACCCAAGGCTCATTCCAGCTGCCCTTTCAAGGACATCTCTGCCAGAGCTTTGGCTGACCCAAGGCCCATTCCAGCTGCCCTTTCAAGGACAACCTCTGCCAGAGCTATGGCTGACCCAAGGCCATTCCAGCACTGCAAGTGGAGGAGTGGGGAATCAAACCCAGTTCTCCCAGATAAGAGTACACGCACTTAATCACTACACCGAACTGGCTCTTCTATATGACTATATGGAACCTCCACATTTAGAGGCAGTCAACCTCTGGATCATCGTGCCAGGAGGCAACAACAAGGGAAGGCCTTGGCCTCTCTGCCCTGTTGTTAGACCTCTGGAGGAACTGGCTGGCCACTGTGTGAGTCGGGATGCTGGTCCAATCCACTGGACTGATCCAGCAGGACTCTTCTGATGTTCATCTGACACCATTCTTACAAGCCAGAAGTTAACCAGATAAGCGACGGTTGCAATGCCAGAATTGTTCACCTCCATCTCTCTCAAACTGGGAGCAACTCGTTTTAGAGACAGGGAACTGAGGCGGTGAGACTTCCCCAAAGCCACAGAAAAACAAGAATACAGAATCTGAAGCCAGGCCTCCCCGAAACAAGTTCCGCTAGACCACACTGGTTCTTCAAAGCTGGGACCCTCTTCCTTTCTCTTTCTTTTTTTTAAAGTGTGTCTGGGATGCGGCCTGAAGACCTAAGGTATCCATATGAGCCAGAGCGCCTACAAACCACCGAACAGCAACACACGCCAGGCGCAGCTGTCCTGAAAACTCCTATCTGTTTTGTATCACTAGACCTGTCATGACTTCCCCCAAAGAATCCTGGGAACTGTAGTTTAGTAAGCAGAGATCCTAAGCCGCTTCCACTCCTACAGACATCCACTTTCCTAGGCTTATAGTTGCCAAACTCCAGGCGGAGAGCTGAAGACTTCCCTTGATCTCTGGGCTACAGAGATTAGTTCCCCTGGAGGAAAACGGCTGCCATACAGAGCAGACGCTAGGACCCTGCTGAGGTTCTTAGTTTCCCCAAATCTCCAGGCTCCGCCCCCAAAGCCCCAGAAATTTCCCAACCTGGAGTTGGCAACCCTACGCTGGGCAGCTAAACCAGTTTCGATCTGCAGCGTCGACGTGCCCTGGGATTCTGCAATCTCATCGTCAGCTTTTCCTTATCGACCCCGGCCCTTGCAAGCCGTATGCAGGTGTAGTGAAAAGGAACCGCTTCTGTGCCAATCTGTCTTCGGTGCCAATCAAATCTGTCTTGGGCCCCTTGAGTCAGGCAGGTTAGGTCGGGCCGTGGATTGGTTCAATGAGTTCTTCAACTACTTTGTTGGGTTTGGGCAACTTCATTACCTGGAGTCTTTAGTCATTTAACTGTTTGTTTATGCATGCTGGTTGGTACTTAGCTAGTTAGTGGTAGAACCTATCAACTAGTCTGCATGTATCTCCCGCTGAAAGCCAGGTGTCAATATGCATATGAACCTGTGTTGGTAAACTCTAATTGAGTAATCAATATATCGGGGATGGTCTAGGGAGAAAGCACTGGGTTACAGTTTTTACAATCATCCCTAGATCTCCATCCAGTTGCTGTTTAGACCTTAGAGAGTCAACATGTAGTTAGAGAAGACAGGAAAGGAAAGGTCCCCTTTGCAAGCACCAGTTGTGTCCGACTCTGGGGTGACGTTGCTTTCACAACATTTTCACAGCAGACTTTTTTATGGGGTGGTTTGCCATTGCCTTCCCCAGTCTTCTACACTTTCCCCCCAGCAAGCTGGGTACTCATTCTACCGACCTCGGAAGGATGGAAGGCTGAGTCCACCTCGAGCCGGCTGCCTGAAAACCCAGCTTCCGCCGGGGATCGAACTCAGGTCATGAGCAGAGCTTAGGACCGCAGTACTGCAGCTTTAACACTCTGCGCCACGGGGCTCTTAGAGAAGACAGATAGGATGTTAAATCCTTTTCTTGTTTTGTAGAACTCCAAGTTACCCCTTTCCTCACTAGACAAGTAATGATTACTTTGTTAAAGCTAAATGCATTTGCCTGGCTGTTTTGCAGTTTGCTCTGCATAACTCTGCTAACGAAATCCTAACATACTTCCCAGCAAACCAAGGGGGAGGAAAAGAAACGTCGGTTGCTTGTCAACTATGCGAGAGCACCAGAGCAAAACACCAGGAACTTTCAGTCACCAGCGAGTGGACCTCTGGGGACAGCAACTTTGGAAACGCAGGGGAAGAAAGAAACTGCAAATGCAGAGGAAAAGAGAAACGCTGGCATTCACAGCACCCTCCCTGATCCTCTATTGCTGGGGTGCGTGTTGGAATTCACCACGGAGTTACTGCTGGTGTTTTATCATTGTTTCCCCCGGGGACATTAGAAAAAGGCTTTGAAGATTGTTCTGGGGGTACTTCTCTCCCCTGGGGCAGAACCCCCCCAGAGGATGATCCAAAGCAGCCATTACTAGGAAGTTCAAGGAGCTCCATCACGGCACTAGTAAAGCTGTACCAAGACAAAACAGATCAGGAACTGGGATAAAAGGGCCTGAATATTATAGCTGACAGGAAGTTTTCCCTTTTCACAGACATATATATTTATCAGGCCTCAGATCCAGCGGGAGCTCACAGGAGCACAGCTCCTGAACCTTTCTGAGAGTTCCACCTCCTTCTTCTGAGAGTTCCACCTCCTTGTCCATTGAATAGTAGGTGCAGCTGCATAACAATCCTTGGATGAGCACCACCTATTTTTCTACAAAATGACCGCTGTACATTATACCAGGAGATATAATGTAAGAGCCACACAGATGTGCTTAATGTAAGAGCCACGCAAAATAAACGTCAGATGTTTGAGAGCCACAAGATATGAACATCAGATGTTTTAGAGTTGCAAGACAAGGAAGGGAAATAGGAGAGGTGGAAAGAAAACAACTTTAAATGCATTCTCCATGCCTTCTGCAAGCTGGTCTCCAGGGTGGTGGGGTCTTTGAGAGTCACACAATGGGCGTTTTCGCACTTAACTTACGCCGGAGCGACGTCCCTCTTCACCGCGCAGTGTCTGCGCAGATTTCGCACTAATTGCTCCGCAGAACCCGGAAGAGCCGCAAAGTCCCGCGGCTTTTGCGTCGCAAATGTAAACCGCCAAAATATGTGTGAAACGCCCTATATGTGTGAAAGAGCCACATGTGGCTCCCAAGCCACAGTTTGGCCACTCCCGTATTATACCATGCTTTTGCAGCTGTGAAGGCTCTGATGCTGATTGGCTGAAGGGGGTGCGATGGCCAGGAATGTTCCCAAACATTCCAGCTTCTAGGGAGAACCACTCAAGTCAGAAACAAAAGGTTCACAAGCCCAGTTTCAATGAGGAAAGACAGCTGTCGGCTAGGGTAAGCACAATTTGATTTACGGAAGAGCTAGGTGAGATCCAGACCAGGACAAGAAAGATGACAAGGAAGAAGTTCCGTCAAGTAGGAAAGGAAGTCCACAGCCGGAATGGATTAGAGGAGGAGAAAGAGGAGGAGGAGGGAGGAGAAGGATGTAGATTTATACCTCACCCTTCTCTGTGAATCAGAACAGCTTATTACAATCTCCTGCAGCTTCTTCCCCCAAAACAGACACCCTGTAGGGAGGGTGAGGCTGAGAGGGCTCTCACAGCAGCTGCCCTTTCAAGGACAACCTCTGCCAGAGCTATGGCTGACCCAAGGCCATTCCAGCAGCTGCAGGTGGAGGAGTGGAGAATCAAACCCGGTTCTCCCAGATAAGAGTCCGCACGCTTAACCGCTACACCAAACTGGCTCTTTCAGCCACCTTTTCAACGACAACCTCTGCCAGAGCTATGGCTGACCCAGGGCCATTCCAGCAGGTGCAAGTGGAGGAGTGGGGAATCAAACCCGGTTCTCCCACATAAGAGTCCGCACACTTCACCACTACACCAAACAGAGGGATGAACAGGAATGTTGCCAGTGAGAAAGACAGAGGAAAGCTCTTGGAGAACTTGTATTCAGAAACCCAAGGGGCAAAGGGTTGGCCAGTCGAGACCCCAAGAAGGCTCATAGGGCCCAGATTTGCAGAAGCAGACTTCTCCTGGTTATGGTTTCTACCTTCATTAAGCTGCTTAGAGCCATCAGTCTTGCAAGGCTGATTCACACGTTACAAAATCCTCAGGTGCTCCACAAGCGCCCTATATGAACCAGGATCAAGGCACTACAGGCAGAAAGAGCTTTTGTGCGCCACTGTTGCCTTGTTAGAAAAACCCAAATGCAGTCATCCCTCCTGGAACAACATGGGGACACAGGGACTCTGTAATGTGTGAACTGGTCCTTGAGGCACCAGTGAGGGCAGAGAAGTGAGAGCGGACACTGAACATTAATTTGTACCCATGCTCCGCAGGCATCGAAACCCCCACCCTCCCAGCCAGCCAGTCAGCTTGGAGAAGGCTTCTGTCTCTTTAAATCACTTTTTCAAGTGCATTGGAGAATGCATTTAAAGTTTCAATTGCTTTCTCTCCACCACCCTTCCAGTTTGGTGTAGAGGTTTGGTGTAGTGGTTAAGTTTGCGGACTCTTATCTGGGAGAAATGGGTTTGATTCCCCACTCCTCCACTTGCACCTGTTGAAATGGCCTTGGGTCAGCCAGAGCTCTCTTATCTGGGAGAACCGGGTTTGATTCCCCACTCCTCCACTTGCACCTGCTGGAATGGCCTTGGGTCAGCCAGAGCTCTCTTATCTGGGAGAACTGGGTTGGATTCCCCACTCCTCCACTTGCACCTGTTGAAATGGCCTTGGGTCAGTCATAGCTCTGGCAGAGGTTGTCCTTGAAAGGGCAGCTGCTGTGAGAGCCCTCTCAGCCCCACCCACCTCACAGGGTGTCTGTTGCTGGGGAGGAAGAGAGCCAGTTTGGTGTAGTGGTTAAGTGTGCGGACTCTTATCTGGGAGAACCGGGTTTGATTCCCCACTCCTCTGCTTATAGCTGCTGGAATGGCCTTGGGTCAGCCATAGCTGTGGCAGAGGTTGTCCTTGAAAGAGCAGCTGCTGTGAGAGCCCTCTCCACCCCTACCTACCTCACAGGGTGTCTGTTGTGGGGGAGGAAGGGAAAGGAGATTGTGAGCTGCTCTGAGACTCTTCGGAGTGGAGGGCGGGATATAAATCCTATATCTTCATCTACCTCACAGGGTGTCTGTTGTGGGGGGAGGAAGGGAAAGGAGATTGTAAGCCGCTCTGAGACACTTCGGAGTGGAGGGCGGGATATAAATCCAATATGTTCTTCTTCATCTCTCTCCCCCATCTCTTTGCCTCTTTCCTTCCTTCTGTCCATCTTGCGGCTCTCAAAATCTGATGTTCATGTCTAGCAGCTCTTAAATATCTGACGTTTATTCTAAGTGGCTCTTACGTTAAGCAAGTTTGGCCACCTCTGCTCCAGGGCTTCATGTGCCAATGAGTTGCCTCCAGCGTTTTGTGGCTCTCCCTTTTTTGTGCTTCCTGGTTAACAAGCAGAAGGGAAGCTCACACCATCTGCCCCACAGATATGAGAGCAAATGGGGCCCTCCTCTGCAGAGTGACTCCAATCCCATCTCAGTTACTTCACGGAGTAACCATGCACAGGACTGTGCCGTAAAAGGAAGAGATTGCTCTCGTGTGCTTTACCAAACAAGAGATAACCATCTTTAAGTACTTGAAGGGCTGTCCTATAGAGGATGGTGTGGAATTGTTTTCTGAGGCCCCAGAAGGTAGGACCAGAACCAATGGGATGAAATTAAATCAAAAGAGTTTCCGGCTCAACATTAGGAAGAACTTCCTGACCGTTAGAGCGGTTCCTCAGTGGAACTGGCTTCCTCCTTGGGAGGTGGTGGGCTCTCCTTCCTTGGAGGTTTTTAAACAGAGGCTAGATGGCCATCTGACAGCGATGCAGATCCTGTGAATTTAGGGGGAGGTGTTTGTGAGTTTCCTGCATTGTGCAGGAGGTTGGACTAGATGAGCCTAGAGGTCCCTTCCAACTCTATGATTCTAAGTCTCTCCTTGGCGCATCAGCTTGGAAGTACAGGAATAGGAAGTGTGAGTTGTGTATCTCCCAGCCTTCCTAATTGTGAGCGGAGCCACCAAAAACAAGAGGTCGTGTATGTGTTTTATGCAGTTCCATTTGAGTTCCTGCCTGACTCATTGGAGTCTAAGGGAGACACAGTCTTGTGTCTGAGAAGAAGATGGCCTCGAGATACCAGATCTCGTCCCAAAATACTAGAACTCAAGAGCGCCCAATGGAGCTGGCGGGCAGTAGATTCAGTACAGACAAAAAAGGAATTCTGCTTTGCACAGCAAGCAATTAAAACGCAAGATCTGCTGCCAGAGAATGTAGCGATGGTCACAGGCGCAGCCAGCTTCTAAAGGAGGATGCGAAAGATGGATGGAGGAGTGGTCTCTCAGTGCCTTCCAGCCAAGATGACCGAAGGGAACTTCCATATTCAGAAGCAGTCAAGCTCTCTGGCTCCCACCACCAGGAGGCAGCATCAGGGGAAGGCCTCCATCTCCACGCCCTGATGTCGGCCCTCCAGAGGGACAGGTTGGCCACCGTGTGAGAGACAGGATGCTGGACTAGGGGGACCATTGGTCCGACCCAGCAGAGCTCTTCCGACATGGATAAGCCACTCCCCAGCGCATTCAGGGGCCAGCAAGGGCAGCCTATCCATGCCCACGAAAGGAAACCCTCTGCCCTATCAGGACAGCCTGAACCACCGTATCGGGGGCCCGCCCTCAACTGTCTGGCTCCCTAGGCAAGATGCAGGGCTTTTTCTGTAGCAGGAACTCCTTTGCCTATTAGGACACACCCCCATGATGTAGCCAATCTTCCAAGAGCTTACAGGGCTCTTCATACAGAATTTACTGTAAACTCCAGGGGGATTGGCTACATCAGAGGTGTGTGGCCTAATATGCAAAGGCGTTCCTGCTACAAAAGAAAAAGCCATGGGCTAAGCTAACTTCTGGTGTCCCCCCGCCTTGGCTGCACTGATAATGTCACCAAGTCACACGGGGGGAGCACCCAGTTTGGCACCCCTGGAAGGCTGGCGCCCTAAACAGTCACCTAGTTTGCCTACTAGCAGTCCGGCCTGGACCACTTCCTAAGAGAGCCAGTTTGGTGTAGTGGTTAAGTGTGCGGCCTCTTATCTGGGAGAACCGGGTTTGATTCCCCACTCCTCCACTTGCAGCTGCTCGAATGGCCTTGGGTCAGCCAGAGCTCTCTTATCTGGGAGAACCGGGTTTGATTCCCCACTCTTCCACTTGCAGCTGCTGGAATGGCCTCGGGTCAGCCATAGCTCTGGCAGAGGTTGTCCTTGAATGGGCAGCTGCTGTGAGAGCCCTCTAAGCCCTACCCACCTCACAAAGCATCTGTTGTGGGGGGAGAAGATATAGGAGATTGTAAGCCGCTCTGAGTCTATGATTCAGAGAGAAGGGCGGGGTATAAATCTGCAATTCTTCTATTAGGACACCCCCCATGATGTAGCCAATCCTCTTCGTACAGGGCCTACTGTAAGCTCCAGGAGGATTGGCTACATCAGGGGTGTGTGGCCTAATATGCAAAGGAGTTCCTGCTACAAAAGAAAAAGCCATGGGCTAAGCTAACTTCTGGTGTCCCCCCGCCTCGGCTGCACTGATAATGTCACCAAGTCACACGGGGGGGGGGCACCCAGTTTGGCACCCCTGGAAGGCCAGCGCCCTACGTAATCACCTAGTTTGCCTAGTAGCAGACCAGCCTGGACCACGTCCTAAGGGGGGAGGGAGTTCCCTTCTCCTGCTGAATTTACACAACACTGGCCTATAAATAAATAAAACAAAATCCCCCACTCGTTAGTTTTAAAGAGGTCTCCTGAGTCACAACACGACAGCCCCCTCTGCTGACTGACGACACGCAGACATTTCCCGCCATGGTGGTACAGCGATGGGACGGGGCGGGACTAGCAGGACCTGCAAAACAGTTAGCCCCCTTGTTGACTCAGGCCTGTTTGACAGCCCGATGACCCCGCCCCCTACCACCAGCACCCCCTTCCCCATCTAGCTCCCCATAAAGCTGAAGAAGCTGTTGCCAGCCCAAGGCTGGTCCATCAGCGCACGCTTGGAGCCGCGCTGCCAAGAAGCGACGCACGTTTCAGCTAGATGTAAAAAGCAAGCGTCCCTCACTAGAGTGAAGCCAGGCTTGCCAAAACCCATTCATCCAGCCGGACGGGCTTCCAGGCAGACGAGCTCTGCAGAGGTTTTCTCTACAGCCACGTGCTAACGCCGGAGGCGGCAGACAGGCCGAATCGAACTTTTTCGGTGGGCTCATAACTTTCGTGAACTTTCCTGCCACGGCTTCCTTGTAAGGATGCAAAACCGCAACACTGCATGGAAGCTGGCCCCCCGGCTGTTCACAGACAGAAAGCGCTGTTTCTCAGCAGTTATAATGGAGTTTCTCAGACGCGCAGCATGGATAGGTCAACCCTGGCCTGCACATTACCAGGAAACCGCCACAGGGGAAAAGTAGGGTGCGTTAGGGCCAGAGAAACAAGCAGCCCCTTCCCGAATTTAGTGGAATAAAACCAGTGTTCGGATTTTGGTCAACTTCAGGGCTTGTGCGAGTGACCAGCAAGCCAGCCTCCCAGGAATTAGCATCAATGTTTGATTTTAAACACTGTCGGGGAGGGACAGTGGCTCTGTGGTAGAGCATCTGCTTGGTAAGCAAGTCCCAGGTTCAATCCCCGGCATCTCCAACTAAAAAGGGTCCAGGCAAGGAGGTGTGAAAAACCTCAGCTTGAGACCCTGGAGAGCTGCTGCCAGTCTGAGTAGACAAGACTGACTTGGATGGACCGAGGAGGGTCCCGATGCAGTAGAAGGCAGCTTCATATGTTCATATTAGGGGAGGGATGATGGCTCAGTGGTAGAGCATCTGCTTGGTAAGCAGGAGGTCCCAGGTTCAATCCCCGGCATCTCCAACTAAAAAGGGTCAAGGCAAGTAGGTGTGAAAAACCTCAGCTTGAGACCCTGGAGAAAGAGCCGCTGCCAGTCTGAGTAGACAAGACTGACTTGGATGGACCCAGGACGGTCTGATTCAGTATAAGGCAGCTTCATATGTTCTTATGTCTAAGGGGAGGGACGGTGGCTCAGTGGCAGAGCATCTGCTTGGGAAGCAGAAGGTCCCAGGTTCAATCCCCGGCATCTCCAACTAAAAAGGGTCCAGGCAAGTAGGTGTGAAAAACCTCTGCTTGAGACCCTGGAGAGCCGCTGCCAGTTGAGTAGACAATACTGACTTTGATGGAGCCAGAAGGATCTGATTCAGTAGAAGGCAGCTTCATATGTTCTTATGTCTAAGGGGAGAGACAGTGGCTCAGTGGCAGAGCATCTGCTTGGGAAGCAGAAGGTCCCAGGTTCAATCCCCGGCATCTCCAACTAAAAAGGGTCCAGGCAAGTAGGTGTGAAAAACCTCAGCTCGAGACCCTAGAGAAAGAGCCGCTGCCAGTCTGAGTAGACAAGACTGACTTGGATGGACCCAGGGTCTGATTCAGTAGAAGGCAGCTTCATATGTTCATATGGTCAAAGAACAATCAGCTCCGCTGTGCGCCTGGACACCAATCTACGGGGTCAATGACCCTGGGGTGGCTGGATTGCTAGAAAGCACCTGGTTGGGCGTCAGTCTCCCCCAGGCCACGGGCAGTCCCAACACCTGCTGAACTCACCGAAAGGTCAACCGAGAGCCTTACCTTTGGGAGGGCCGCCGGTGCCCTGGCATGACCGGCGAAGAGCTCTCTGGGTGCCGCCGCTTTGCCGGCGACCACTAGGGCGGCGCAGTCCCCACACGCCCCGATGGTGAGCCATTTGCCGTCATCCACCAGCAAGCTGTTGGGCGCCCGCAAGGCGTACAGGAAGACGGGCAGCCGGGCCACGCGCACCGCTCTTAATCCCTGGCACCGTTTCTTCTCCTGGCGACAGAAGAAGCAGACGAAGGCCTCCACTTTGTACTGGCGGGACCAGGCCCCGCTGGGGTGGGGGGCGCCGGCCCCCTCGTACCGCAGCCACTGCCCCAGCAGGTCGTGGTAGCACAGGACGCACGCGGACACGATCCCCGCGGAGTCGGCGGGCCTGGCCCTCGGAGCCGGCGGATACACCGTCAGGAAGGGGAAGAAGGGCTCCTTCTCGCCGAAGCGTCCCGGGGGGTTGACGCTGAGCTGGAACTCCTTGCCGGGGCCCAGCTCCGCCCCGCAGATGTAGCACACGCCAGCCGAGCCCGCCACGGCCAAGGGGTGCCTGCCCGGGCAGGGGGCCTCTCCCGCCGCAAAGACTTGGTGGTAGCGTCCCAAAAAACTCTGCACCGAGGTGATGAACTCCTCGTTCTGGCAGGCCCGGTAGAGAGCCCACAGGTCCCGCAAAACCCCATAGCACTTGGGACAGCTGCGGACTTCCCAGTGTTTGTCGAGGCCCCTGGCATTGGGGGGGCAGGGCAGCAGGGTGAGGAAAGGGAAGTGCATGGTGGCCTTGGCGCTGCCGTTGGTGATCCTGGCGGCCACGGCCTTGCCTCCCTTGGCACAGTCCTGCCCGCAGAGGTAGCAGGCCTCCGGCCGGACGGGACCCCGGGGGGCTTCTTCCCGGGCTGGGCTCTCCCTCTTGGGGGGCACGGCGGGGAGGGGCACGACGTAGAGGCGCCGCAGGACGGGCACGTCGGCCAGCTCGAAGCCCTGCCACTGCTGCATGAGGGAGGCGAAGCAGCTGGCGCACACCCAGGCGCTGCCGGCGGGGCTGATGGGCAGGGCCCCCGGGGGCGGGCTGTGGAGCCACAGGAAAGGGAAGAAAGGCGCCCGGGAGGCCTTCTCCTGCTTCTGCACGTGGATGCGGTGCTGGGAGGTGGGCGTCAAGGGCGAGCCGCAGACGTAGCAGGCCCCCTCGGGGCGGCCGGGTGTGGGCTCTCCACCCCAGGGGGGCCTGGCCCCTCGGGGCCCCCCCGCGCCTTCCTTCTGCTCCTCGTCGCTGGTGATGTTGATCTCGCTCTCCTCCGACGAGCAGCAGGCGGCGGGGGCGGGCAGGGCCCTCTTGGCGCCGGCCCCGTCGGCCCCTCGCCAAAGCGGCGCCCGCCGCTGGCGCTTCCTGCTGCGCGGCTTCTCGGTGGCGGGGGGCAGCAGCCCGTTGCCGGGAGCCAAGGAGGGCGCCGCCGCCGCCTCGGGGGCCGGGGGAGGCGGCGGCTGGCTCCACTGGCGGTAGCCGCCGGCGGGGGTGGCCATGTGCGCGCCGGGCTCCTTGGCGCGCCAGGGGCCGGGGGGCTCGGGGGAGCGCGGCAGGGGCTCGACCTCGGAGAGGCAGTCGGAGAGGGAGGAGAGCTCGGAGTCGTCGGCGTCTTCGTCGTCGGCGGGCCGCCGCGGGTCGTCGTCTGGGGCGCCCAGGGCGTAGGCGGGGTTCCACTCCTGGGGCGCGCGGCGGAGCCCCCCGCCGCTCCCCGTCCCCCCGCCGCCGCCGCCGCCGCCGGGCCCGTCGCACTGGTAGGGCCGCTTGAGCCAGTACATGCGCTTGTCGAGGGGCGTGCGCGTCCGCTCGAAGGCGGCCCACTGCTCGGCCAGGAAGCAGCGGCACACGGCGCACACCACGGCGCAGCCCTCGGCGCTCACCTCCCGCGCCCCGGGCGCCGGCTCCTGGTGCTGCAGGAAAGGGAAGAAGGGCGCCGGCGGCGGCGGCTGCGGGGGCCGCACTTGCAGCTTCTGCTCCTTGCCCCGGCTGATGCCGCCGCCGCAGACGAAGCAGCAGAGCGCCCAGCTGGAGGAGGAGGAGGAGGAGGACGACGACGACGCTGCTGCTGGAGAGGGCGACGACCCCGCCGCAGGCTCCTCGCCGCCGGCTTCCAGCGCGGCCATCAGCCGCCGCTTGCGCGAGAGGGGCGCCCGCTTCTCCGGAGGAGAGGCGCTCATGGCGCACGCCGGGGCGCCCCGCCGGGACGGCTGCGGGAGGCTCCCCCGGGCCGGCCGCTCATCCTGCCGGCGCCGCTGCTGCAAGAGGAGGAGGAGGAGGGGAGGCGGCTGCCGCCTGCTCGGCTCGGCTGGGCTGGGGAGGGAGAGCCTGCCTTGCTCTGCCGCGTCCCGCTCGGCGAGCTCAACTTGGGCCGTGCGCCGCCGCCGCCGCAGCAGCCCGTGCAAAGTTTGGCGGCCAACTCGCCAGCGCCATCTCCCCTCCTCCCCCGGAGGTGGGTCTCTCCGCCAGCGGCGCCTGCCCGAGCCGGCCGCTTCCAGCCCGCCTCCTCCTCCTCCGAATTCTGCAGCGGGGTGGGAAGGGCCTGGCTCGCGGGCGGCCTGCCCGGGCTCGGGAAAGGGGGGGGGGGGGAGGGAAGGAAGCCCCTTTGCGCAGCGGCTCCACGCGGGGGGGGGGGGCGGCTCCTTGCGTCCCAAGGAGGGGCGGTAGAGGCGGCGCTTTTGCGTTTGCAAAAGGGCTCCTTAGCGCTTGGTGGTTTTGCTTCTTGCGCTTTGCATTTCCGAAAGGGCTCTCGGCGAGTTTGGGTCTTGGCGCTTTGCATTTGCAAAAGGGCTCTTGGCGTGTTTGCTTCTTGGCGCTTTGCATTTGCAAAAGGGCTCTTGGCGCTTGGCATTCGCAAAAGGGGCCAGAGCTTGCACGGGTCGCCGCGGGGCTCGGGGGACTTTTGCAGCCTTTCCCCTCTACTCCTCCATTTAAAATGGGGGGGGGGGGGAACGCCCGAGCGGACTGGCCCTTTAACGGCCTGGAAAAGTCCCCCCTCCCCTGGGCGGCAGGCAGCCAGCGGGAGCTGAAAGTCTAGGCACCGCAGGGACGCCTTGGCGCCGCTCCAGGGTGCAGGGACAACAGGCGGAGGCTGTGCCCACGCGGGGGGCGGGGGGGGGAGGTTGGCAGATCCGGGTTGGGAGATTCCTGGAGTTTTGGAGATGGATTCCGGGGAGGACAGGGACCGCGGTAGGATACTGTGCCGTAGAGTTCATCCTCCAATATATCTAGTTTCTCAGATCACCCGAGTCTGGAGAGGAGCTGTCATTCCAGGGGATCCCCATGTTCCACCAGGAGGTTGGTATCCCTGGGCTCCGCTGCCTAGTGGGGGGCGGTGTAAGGGGCAGGGGCAGCCCCTTGCACTGATGGGGTGTGTTGCCAACCTCCAGGCAGTGGCTGCATCTCTCCTGGGATTAGCTTAATTTGTTGTACGGTCAACCGCCAGCATAGAGAAATTAAAACAAAGTTATTGATTTTAAAAAAAATAAAATAGAGGATAATATAAATAGGCAACCTGGGATTATAATTTATTCCCAGGCAATTGATCAGCTCCCCTGGAGATAATGGCCACTTTGGAAAGCCAGCTCTATGTGGCATTACACCCCACTGAAGTCTGTCCCCTCCCTGCCCACCTTAAACTCCACTCCCCCCCCCCCCCACATCTCCCAAGAGTTTTCCAGCTGGGAGCTGACAGTGCTAAAGGGAGTGTTGGCTTGGGCTACTGCAATGCAGGGAAGGTCCGGGCTGCCCTTGGAGGCAGTCTCAATTCTTTGGCTGGAGCCAAACACGTCACCCAGCAGCATAACAGGGCCTGTCAGTGTTGGCCCCAAGCAGAAAGGCTTCCAGCTTGCTTCTGAGCTCGTGTTAAAGGTGCTGGGTTCAGCCTTTGAAACTCTTAAGTCTACGGTAATTCACAAGTTACAAGGAATATGCATGCAGTCACGCACACGTACAGCACATGTTTGAGTTTCCTTTTATAAATTCTCATGTTACACTCGTGCTGAATGCAAGACTTAAACCTTGCAATTCCCCAGCTATGGGTCTCCGATTTCATTTGCCTTCTTTTATTTAATTTCTTTTATTTTTTAGATTTATATCCCACAAGCGGGCGCAGGGCGGCTTACAGCAGTAAAACAACAGAGTTAAAATGATACCATAAAAACAGACATTATGAAACGGGAGCAGCACAGTAAACAATCTTACAGACACAGGCGGTAAACAGCATGTGGCTGGTGGCTAACAGCATCGCATAACTCCGTCATGGTGAAATTATTCACGTATACCCCACTTTTCTCCCCTGCAAGGATCCAAAGCGGTTTTAATCCTTCTTCTCTTCTCCGCTTTATCCTGACGACAACCCTGTGAGGTAGGTTAGAATCATAGAGTTGCAAGGGGCCTCCAGGGTCATCTAGTCCAACTCCTTGCACCATGCAGGAAACTTACAAATACCTCCTTCTAAATGCACAGGATCTTCATTGCTATCAGATGGCCATCTAGCCTCTGTTTAAAAACCTCCAAGGAAGGAGAGCCTACCACCTCCCGAGGAAGCCTGTTCCACTGAGGAACTGCTCTGTCAGGAAGTTCTTCCTAATGTTGAGCCGGAAACTCTTTTAATTTCAACCCGTTGGTTCTGGTCCTACCTTTTGAGGCTACAGAAAACAATTCCACCCCATCCTCTCTAGGACAGCCCTTCAAGTCCATGAAGATGGTGATCCTATCACCTCTCAGCCACCTCCTCTCCAGGCTAAACATGCCCAGCTCCTTCAGCCTTTCTTCATAGGGCTTGGTCTCCAGACCCCTCACCATCTTCGTCGCCCTCCTCTGGACCTGTTCAAGCCTGTCTATATCCTTCTTAAAATGTGGTGCCCAAAACTGAACACAAGACTCCAGCTGAGGTCTTACCAGAGCAGAGTAAAGCAATACCATCACTCCATGTGATCTGGACACTATACGTCTGTTGATACAGCTCAAAATTGCATTGGCCTTTTTAGCCACCGCATCACACTGCTGACTCAAGTTAGGCAGAGTGTGTGTGACTGGCCCCAGGTCACCCAGTAAACTTCCATGGCAGAAGCGGGGATTTGAACCTGGATCTCTCAGATACTAGTCCGACATACTAGCCACCACACCAAGGTGCTGGTTGGATTTTTCTCATGAACAGATGTAGACACATCCCTGCTGGATGCACGTAGAATGAGAGCAGGACTTAAATGGCTTGGGTTGAAAGTAGCTGAAGGACCTCCAACTCCCGTTTCTTCCTGCCCACATTGAGATGCGGCTGGCAGGATTCAATTCTCAAGCTGCCACAATGGGACCGTGGAATTCCCTCCCACAGGAGAGGAGTCTGTCTGGCACCATCTCCAGGCCTCCTGGCAGAAGCTAAAACTGTTTTTGCTCCAGAAGGCCGATGAATGTCAGCTGCAGCAGCTCTCTGATATGATACCACCTCTCCCTGTGTGTGCTCCAGTAGGCTTAACGCTCAGGATGTCCTCTGGCCTTCACCAGGGCCTTTTCTGCTCTGGCCCCAGCCTGGTGGAATATGCTCCCATTGGACATTAGGGCCCTGCCAGATTTGTTACCTTTTCACAGAGCCTACAAGAAGGAGCTGTTCCGCCAGGCCTTTGAGGCACCGGCCGTCCACCAGTGGCGGACTGGGTCTAAAAATATTGGTTGCCAGGAGACAAAGGGAGCCCACCCACAACTATAAGTCTGTCATTTAATTTTTATAAGAAATAACATTTTCAAAAAATACTTAAGTGGAAAAAAGGTACAATTAAAACTTTTGCGAAATAAATGTGTGTGTGTATATATATATAGAGAGAGAGAGAGTACATAAGAGAAGCCATGTTGGATCAGGCCAATGGCCCATCCAGTCCAACACTCTGTGTCACAGAAGAACATACGAGAAGCCATGTTGGATCCGGCCAATGGCCCATCCAGTCCAGCACTCTGTGTCACATAAGAACCTAAGAGAAGCCCTGTTGGATCAGGCCAATGGCCCCTCCAGTCCAACACTCTGTGTCACAGAAGAACATAAGAGAAGCCATGTTGGATCAGGCCAATGGCCCATCCAGTCCAACACTCTGTGTCACATAAGAACATAAGAGAAGCCCTGTTGGATCAGGCCAATGGCCCATCCAGTCCAACACCCTGTGTCACATAAGAACATAAGAGAAGCCATGCTGGATCAGGCCAATGGCCCCTCCAGTCCAACACTCTATCACAAAAGAACATAAGAGAAGCCTTGTTGGATCAAGCCAATGGCCCCTCCAGTCCAACACTCTGTGTCACACAGTGGCCAATATATGTGTGTGTGTGTGTGTGTACATACACACACACACACACACACATATATATATACTGTGGCTAATAGCCACTGATGGACCTCTGCTCCATATTTTTATCCAATCCCCTCTTAAAGCTGGCTATGCTTGTAGCCGCCACCACCTCCTGTGGCAGTGAATTCCACATTCCCTTTGGGTGAAGAAGGACTTCCTTTTATCCGTTCTAACCTGACTGCTCAGCAATTTCGTCGAATGCCCATGAGTTCTTGTATTGTGAGAAAGGGAGAAAAGGACTTTTCTCTACTTTCTCCATCCAATCTTGTCAACCTCAATCATGTCACTCCGCAGTCGACGTTTCTCCAAGCTAAAGAGCCCCAAGCGTTTTAACCATTCTTCATAGGAAAAGGGTTCCAAACCTTTAATCATTCCAGTTGCCCTCTTCTGGACTTTTCCCAATGCTATAATATCCTTTTTGAGGTGCGGTGACCAAAACTGCACACAGTATTCCAAATGAGACCGCACCCTCGATTTATACAGGGGCATTATGATACCGGCTGATTTGTTTTCAATTCCCTTCCTAATAATTCCCAGCATGGCGTTGCCCTTTTTTTTTTTTTAGTAATTACAGTGTACATATATCGTACATTTTACTGGCAGTATCCAGTAGAAATTAAGAAGAAGATGATGATATTGGATTTATATCCCGCCCTCCACTCCGAAGAGTCTCAGAGCGGCTCACAATCTCCTTTACCTTCCTCCCCAACAACAGACACCCTGTGAGGTGGGTGGGGCTGGGGAGGGCTCTCACAGCAGCTGCCCTTTCAAGGACAACCTCTGCCAGAGCTATGGCTAACCCAAGGCCATGCTTGCAGGTGCAAGTGGAGGAGTGGGGAATCAAACCCGGTTCTCCCAGATAAGAGTCCGCACACTTAACCACTACACCAAACTGGCTCTGCACCAAACTTAAATGTAAATACAGATCGCATTTTCACCAGGGGAGCTGATCTCCGCCATCTGGAGATCAGATGTAAAAGTGAGAGCTCCCCTGGCCCCGCCTGGAGACTGGCAACCCTAAATACAATGTAAATTTTAGTTGCATTACAGTAATAATATTGGAACGTCTATTATATTTTCAAGCTACTAAAAGGACATTAACATATTTAATATATTGTCTAATGTTTAAGGGGCCCGCTTGCCATTGGGCAAGCTGACACCCTGACCAGTCCACCACTGGCATCCAACACATTTAAGGATTTTAAGGATGATTCTATAACTGAAATTGTATATGAATTTATAACTGATTGCACATGGTTTTATTGTATACTGTATTTACATGTTGTGAGCCGCCCTGAGCCTGCTTGAGGGGAGGGCGGGATACAAATAAAAAGTTATTAAACCAAGGGTGGCCAACGGTAGCTCTCCAGATGTTTTTTGCCTACAACTCCCATCAGCCCCAGCCAGCATAACCGATGGCTGGGGCTGATGGGAGTTGTAGGCAAAAAACATCTGGAGAGCTACCGTTGGCCACCCCTGCATTAAACCAAACGAAGCTAAATTGGCCTCCCTTGAAAAGGCCCGCTTGAAATACGACACCGTTAATTAGTAGCCACCTGGAAATTGTTCTACCCTTCTACCCTTCTGCCTCCCGCTCTGAGCCGGGAGGTTTCTCTACTGGTTTTAATACATTTTTTTTAAAAAAAGGATTTTCAATGTTGTTATGTCGTAATCCGCCCTGAGCCCATTCGTGGGGTAGGGCGGAATATAAATCTACTAAAATAAATAAAATCTTGCACTGGAGAGCTCAGGGCCCAGCACATCTGCTAGTGGCCAAAAGAGCAGGAGAAAATAGGAACGGATGGTGCAGAATAGCACAAGGTAAATTAAAGCCATAGCAAGATGTTGCTTGAAGGACACGCTGAACCTAGTTTCAGAGGAGGATAATAATAATAATAATAATAATAATAATAATAATAATAATAATAATAATAACTTTTTATTTGTATCCCGCCCTCCCCGCAAGCAGGCTCAGGGCGGCTCACAACATGTAAATACAGTATACAATAAAACCATGTGCAATCAGTTATAAATTCATATACAATTTCAGTTATAGAATCATCCTTAAAATCATTAAAATTACATCAGGCTTAAGATTATGGTGCTATAATTAAGATCTTTCATAAAATCCAGTGATTAAGACATAAAACATAGAACATATCCAGCAGGACTTTCTTGGCACGGTATTATGTGAAGGACGTTTTAAAGAGGTGGGTCCTACAGGCCCTGCGGAATTGATCTAAGCATCGCAGGGCCCGTACCTCCTCCGGGAGTTGGTTCCACAGTAGGGGGGCCGCTATAGAGAAGGCCCGATCCCGGGTGGACTTCACACAGGATAGCTGTGCTGGTCTGCAGGAGAAGAGCTGGGTTCGAGTCTAGTTGTGCCTTAGGGACCAACAAGATTTGGGGGGTATGAGTAGGGTTGTCAATCCCCAATTGGGGGCAGGGGATCCCCCAGTTTGGAGGCCCTCCCAGGGGTATCAGAAAGGGGGGGGAGGGAAATGTCTTCTGGGCACTCCATTATTCCCTATGGAGACCAATTCCCATAGGGTATAATGGATAATTGATCTGTGATTATCCGGGGCTCGGCGGGGGGGGGGCTGTTTTTTTTTAGGTAGAGGCACCAAATTTGCAGCATACCATCTTGATACCTCTTCTCAAAACACCCTCCAAGTTTCAAAAGGATTGGACCAACCAGGGGGTCCAATTCTATGAGTCCCCAAAGAAGGTACCCCTTTCATTATTTCCAGTGGAGGGAAGGAATTTTAAAGGTGTGCGGTCCCTTTAAATGTGATGGCCAGGACTCCCTTTGGAGTTCAATGATGCTTGTCTTGGCAACACCAGGTATGAGCTTCAGGAGTCAAAACTCCCTTTGGCTCTCAAAAGCTCAAACACCGCCACCCCCCCCCCCCCAAAAAAAAATCATCTTGGTTTCTAAAATGTCTTTTTTTGAACTCCTTTGCATGTTAGGCCACACACCCTGATGTAGCCAATCCTCTTGGAGCTTACAGTAGGCTCTGTACTAAGAGCCCTGTAAGCTCTTGGAGGGCTGGCTACATCAGGGATGTGTGGCCTAATATGCAAAGGAGCTCCCACAAAAAAAAAAAAAAAGCCCTGTTGCTCCTGAGCCTAGAAGCCTCCCAAATTGCTCCCACCCCTCCCCTCCCCCACAGTGCCTAAGTGAATGCACACGGCCCATGGGTTGTCTCAGGATGTGACGTTATGTGCTTTGATTGGGCCAGGATTGCTTCACCTGGTTCCTTGCATTTTTAAGCTGAGCCCCAGTTTCAGTGCACGACACGTAACCCTTGGCACATAGGCTCTGATCTTACGCCTACCTTGATCAATTCTGGACCATGGGGTGAGGCATACAATCAGGCACTGGATGCAATATATATGCCCTTGATTAGGACGTAAGGCTTTAGGCTAAGAGGCCTCGAGAATATGAACATATGAAACTGCCTTATACTGAATCAGACCCTCGGTCCATCAAAGTCAGTCTTGTCTACTCAGACTGGTAGCAGCTCTCCAGGGTCTCAAGCTGAGGTTTTTCACACCTATTTGCCTGGACCCTTTTTAGTTGGAGATGCTGGGAATTGAACCTGGGACCTTCTGCTTCCCAAGCAGATGCTCTACCACTGAGCCACCATCCCTCCCCTTTTAATATCTTTTAAGCCTTTGTCACCTCATTAAATTTCCGTGGTCCAGCATCGTTCTATTGTTTTATTGTATTCTGTATTACGAGCCAATATGTGTACTTACTTTTCTGACCTCTGAAGAAGACCAGTATAGGTTGAAACTGCGTCTGGTCAAGTTAAGTGGATTCCCATTGTGGTTTTATGATTGTACATAGGAAAGGAAAGGTCCCCTGTGCAAGCACCAGTCGTTTCCAACTCTGGGGTGACGTTGCTTTTAACAACGTTTTCACGGCAGACTTTTTACGGGGTGGTTTGCCGTTGCCTTCCCCAGTCAGCTACACTTTCCCCCCAGCAAGCTGGGGACTCCTTTTACCGACCTCGGAAGGGTGGAAGGCTGAGTCAACCTTGGACCGGCTACCTATTCCGCTGGGATAGGAGTCAGGTCGCGAGCAGAGAGTTCAGATCACAGGACTGCCGCTTTACCACTCTACACCACGGGGCTGCTTGATTCGACATAGGATAGAAGCTAATGATGGGCCCCTGAATGGTTTTAGCTTTCTACGATGAATACATGTATGTTGGCTTATGATTTATTTTACAGTTTGTTTCTAATGTTTGGCCCTTTAATTGCATATTAACCTTTCAGGTGTCTAACTCTTGCCACACGACGTTCCATGAAAAAGATGCACAGCAGGCACGGAAAGACAAAAGGCCAGCCGTAGAGCCAGAATGAGTGAGCTCTCTCCAGTCCACAGCAGCCGACCACTCGACCAGACAGTTCCCTCTCACAACCGTTGGCCGTCTGGGAGTGGAGGCCTGTCCCGCCTGATGCAGCTTTCCTCCTCTTGGAACAGCTGCGTTTTGTTTCACACTTGGGAGACATGTCATCGCTGGTGCTGTGGCTGTAACAACTGGCTGCAAAAAAGAAGAAGAAGAATTCCAGCCGATTGGATGACATCAGCTGCGAAAACACCCAGGAGAGGCAAGGCCTCTTCCTAGAGGGATGTGAAGTTCTGGTTTCTTCACAGGTGGCCCCAACGTTCAAGGATGGGAAAAGACCACCGAAGGAGATACAGACGGTGAACTCCAGGAAGGATTAGGACAGGTTTTGAGCCCAGTCAGGCACCCTTAAGACCAACAAAAAGTTTATTCAACGTTTGAGCTTTCATGTGCATGCACACCAGTGTTCCCTGTAAGCTGAGTTAGTGTGAGCTAGCTCACAGATTTTTAGCCTCCAGCTCACACATTTTTCTCTTAGCTCAGGAAGGATGACCCCAGAGCACACTAATTTATGCAGCAGCTCACAACTTTAATGCCAGGAGCTCACGAAGTAGAATTTTCGCTCACAAGACTCCGCAGCTTAGAGGGAACATTGATGCACACTTCTTCAGACACGTAGAAATGGAAGCTAACGTTTCATATATATAGGCAGATGCCTCTACATAGGTGAATAATGAAGATGTTTTGACATATGCAAAGACTAAATAGCAATAACAAGTGAAGGTTTGGAGCAATATAGGTTACAATATGGAGCAATAAATATGGAGACTTAAGGCGTAAAACTATCTTTCTTAATTGTTAAGAGTAATTGAGACTTTGCTGTTAACGCACCATTCATTTCCTCTCATACATTTGATTTGGAGTTAGCTGACAGCATCCTTTCCTTTGAGGTAGGGTGCCATGTTATGTCAGAGGAACCTATTCCAACATTTGTTGCATTACATGACATTTACTATTCCAGTATAATATTCCAGAGAGAAATGCATTAAAATACAGAGGATATTTAGCCCTTCTTGGTAAGTATACGTATGTAAGGACTGAATGGGTTTAGCATATGAAATGAGATGGGAAACCAATATCTCTGTTAAGTCCAGGGTGTTATTCTGAGTTTTTCAATTACTTGTAGTTTAGCAATTTTGTGTGTGCACACGAAAGCTCATACCTTGAATAAACTTTTGTTGGTCTTAAAGGTGTCAATGGATTCAAAATCTGGCCTGCAGCTTCAGCCAACACGGCTGCCCACTTGGATCTATCTGCAGTAAGAATTGTGTCTCAGGCTTGGATTTATCTCTAAGCCCCAAAGTAGCAGAGTCTGTTTCCTAAAACCAACAAGGGGTTTTGTATGCAAGGGCTCCTGAGTCAATGCTTGAGGTTTGTTTTCTTTCATTTATTAGTGTTTACTTTTCCCCAAAGAGCCTCATGGCACAGAGTGGTAAAGCTTCAGTACTGTAGTCAAATTCTCTGCTCACGACCTGAGTTCGATCCCAGCAGAAGCTGGGTTCAGGTAGCCGATTCGAGGTTGACTCAGCCTTCCTTCCTTCCAAGGTTGGTAAAACGAGTACCCGGTTTGCGTGGGGGGGGGGGGGGAAGTGTAGATGACTGGGGAAGGCAATGGCAAACCACCCCTTAAAAAGTCTGCCATGAAAACGTCATGAGACATCACCCCAGAGTCGGAAACGACTGACGCTCCACAGGGGACTTCCTTTACCTTTGTATGAACGAATTAAGAGCTCCTCAACACCTTTGAGACACACTGGGTGATAAGGTGGGCAGTTGGGAGGCGTTCCAAATCAGGCTGGGTCAAAAAGAGCTGTCCCAAAGCCTCCACACGCTCCCCAGTGAAGCTCTTGCGTCTCATCTTCTAGGCGGCCAGGCACCTCCAGACGCGGGGGCGCCTCAGAAGCCAGACCACTCTCTCTTTTCCCCCCAACAAGTTAAGCGCTCCAGCTCTCCCAACAGTTTTTAAAGGGGGGGGAAGGCGGAAGCAGCTTGGGGCAGCTTGGCGCTTTCACACAGTCAAGTCACCTCGCATCTGTCCTGCTGCTTTCAGATGCCAACTGGACAATTGGCTGTCGGTTCAGAAATCTGAGCCAGCCTCTGGAGGCCAGAGGACGGGGTGAGTTTGGGACGGGCAACAGAAGTTTGTGTGTGGCAGGGGTGGAATTCTAACAGGATCTCCTTTGCATATTAGGCCACACCCCCCATTTTTTTACTGTTTTAAACTTTTTTACGTTTTCCCAAGACAAGGAGTGCCAGTGGCTCAGGGAAGGGGCCTTGGCTTAGTGACAGAACCTCTGCTTGGCATGCGGAAGGTCCCAGGTTCAATCCCCGGCATCTCCAGTTATTAAAAACAAGTAGGTGTGATGTGAAAGATCTTCGCCTGCGACCCTGGAGAGCTGCTGCCGGTCTGAGAAGACAAGACTGATCTTGACGGACCGATAGTTTGATTTCGAATAAGGCAGCTTCATGCAGTCTCTGCCCAGCCGCGTAATCTGCGACGTGCCAGGGCTGTGCGGTTTCTCCGTAGTGAAGGCAAACATTCTGCTCGAGCTGAGAAGACCTTTTGTCTCCGCTTCCATTATCTATTGAAAATACTGCATCCCATTTTCTCCCCCTAAAAAATCCTCAACGGGGCTCGTGGCAATGAATGAAAACATTTTTTTTTCCATTTTTTTTTAAAAAAAACCAAAACCTAAGGTTGAAAAAATCTGTTAGAAGCAGCAAAAGTCAAAAACGGCAGAGGTCTGCTAAATACCTTCAAAGCCTTCAACCAGATCCAGTGCTTAAAAATACTTCAACAAGGAAGGAGCAATTAAAAATATGCAAATACTTTTTCTCCAGCACCACCTGAGCCATGGTGGGGAAGGAAACCAACCATATATTTTCTTCATTTCTCCACCTTTCTCCTCAGTCAAGACCCAAGGCGTCTTGCATAACTTTCATCTCATCCATTTTATACTCACAACCATCCTGTGAGGTAGGTAAGGCTGAGAGTGGATGGCTAGACCTAGGGTGACTAGATCCACGGGTATCTGGAGCTGTGGAGGGGGGTGCTTTTTTTTGAGTTAGAGGCCTCTCCTCAAAACAGCCTCCGTGTTTCAAAAAGATTGGACCAGGGGGTCCAATTCTATGAGCCCCCAAAGAAGGCGCCCTTATTTCCAATGGAGGGAAGGCATTTAAAAGGTGTGCGGTCCCTTTAAATATGATGGCCAGAACTCCCTTTGGAGTTCAGTTGTACTTGTCACAACCTTGCTCCTGGCTCCACCCCCCCAATGTTTCCTGGCTCCACCCCCCAATGTCTCCCGGCTCCACCCCCAAAGTCCCCAAGTATTTCTTGAATTGGACTTGGCAACTCCTAGTCTCTTCTCATTCTTTGCACCAAAGCCCAGAGAAAGTCATCTGTCCCGTTCCACTTCCATCTTACCTCAGTAGATGGAAACTTCCTTATGTCTGTTATTCCCTTCCTACTCTACATTTGGTTGTTTGTATGTATTTGTACGTGTGTTTTAGCTTGTTCTTAATTGTTTTATTGATTTGTTTCTGTTTGGGTGTAGCAGTTTTTAAGACGCATTTTTATTACATAGGTTTTTAAACTTTTTGCCTCCTCGGTAGCCCAGATGATGACACCAAGGCAAGGTGTCATACATTTCATGTATAAAGTATGCAATAGCAGCTTTTTGTAAATCAGAAGTTTTAAAACTCCCTCTCGAGGATTGCTGCCTTGACATGACAAGAGGACTTGCGCAGTTCACTGAAGCTGTGGGCTATGCCATGCAGGGCATAGTCAGTCCTAAGGGAGATCAACGCTGACTGACCCCTGGAAGGTCAGATGCTGAAGCTGAAGCTCCAATACTTTGGCCACCCAATGAGAAGGGAGCCCTCCCTGGAGAAGACTCTTGAGAGTCTCTTGGGCTGCAAGAAGATCCAATCAGTCAGTCCTAAGGGAAATCAACCCTGACTGTTCCCTGGAAGGTCAGATGCTGAAGCTGAAGCTCAAATACTTTGGCCACCCAATGAGAAGGGAGCACTCCCTGGAGAAGACTCTTGAGAGTCTCTTGGGCTGCAAGAAGATCCAATCAGTCAGTCCTAAGGGAAATCAACCCTGACTGTTCCCTGGAAGGTCAGATGCTGAAGCTGAAGCTCAAATACTTTGGCCACCCAATGAGAAGGGAGCACTCCCTGGAGAAGACTCTTGAGAGTCTCTTGGGCTGCAAGAAGATCCAATCAGTCAGTCCTAAGGGAAATCAACCCTGACTGTTCCCTGGAAGATCAGATGCTGAAGCTCAGATACTTTGGCCACCAAATGAGAAGGGAGCACTCCCTGGAGAAGACCCTGATGCTGGGAAAGACAGAAGGCAAAAGAAGAAGGGGACAGCAAAAGATGAGATGGCTGGACAGCGTTACTGATGTAACAAACACAAATTTGAGCAGACTTTGGAGGGTGGTGGAAGACCATGGTGACTTGGTCCATGGGGTCGGAAAGAATCAGACTCGACTGTGCAAGTGAACAACAACACAACTAGAGTCCCTTGAACTGCAAGAAGAACAAATCAGTCCTAAGGGAAATCAACCCAGACTGTTCCATGGAAGGTCAGATGCTGAAGCTGAAATACTTTGGTCACCCAATGAGAAGGGAGCCCTCCCTGGAGAAGATCCTGATGCTGGAAAAGACAGAAGGGAAAAAAAGAAGGGAACAGCAAAAGATGAGATGGCTGGACAGCGTTACTGATGTAACAAACACGAATTTGAGCAGACTTCGGAGGGTGGTGGAAGACAGGAGGGCCTGGTGTGACTTGGTCCATGGGGTCGCAAAGAGTCGGATTCAACTGTGCGACTGAACAACAACAACAGTTTTAAAACTCTGAAATACTCCAAGGAGGCAAGAATTCTCAATTCATACCTGGTTTCTAAAAAAAACATTAACTTTTCCTTTCATCAACCACAAAAAAAGTTCCATAGAAACTGACAGTATCTTCTAGACAACAGCTCCAGAGGCCCAATGCGTTTTGGCCTCTGGTTTTGTGTGAACTCGACTCCAGAGAAGCAAACTGTGAAATCCTGATTTGCACAGACTGAATGAGACAGTTAACTAGGGAACGCGCGGTGACTCCCAGACACCCTAGACACAGGCCCCAGGGTATCACATTCCCAGGAGCTCAGCCAGAGTGGGCGTGTCCACAAGAGAGGACAAGAGGTACCGAAAGGGCATCTTTCACTGGGGCAAAATGTCGTGTCAAGGTCGGCCATTAATATTTATCAGGCAGGGAAGCTGAGCTCCCAGGGAGGTGAAAAATAGCAGCAGACAGGTGTTACCATTTGCTGGCAGTCACAGCTGGTGGGAGGCAGACAGGCTGTTACTAAACAGAAACGAGGGCAGGTGGTTTGGCTTTCTGAGAGAAGGTGGACATTTTGGTCCTCCTTCAAAGGGATGCCTGGCTTTGCCAAGGGCTTTCTAGAACACACATCCCCCTTTGACTGTTTGGTTTTGTTTCAAGGAAAGCTGAAAGCCTGCTTGCTGCTGCTTTTCCCATAGAACAAATTCCGTATCCGAGTCTGCATTTAGTTGAAGGGCTCTTGGGGGCAGTGCGTGCGTGCTAAGGGCCATCAAGCCTCTTCCAGCTTCTGGCAACCCAATGAACTTTGTTGTTGTTCTGTGGCACAGTCGAGTCCGACTCTTTGCAACTCCATGGACAAAGTCACACGAGGCCCTCCTGTTTTCTACCATCCTCTGAAGTCTGCTCAAATTTGTGTTAGTTACATCAGTAACGCTGTCCAGCCATCTCATCTGTTGCCGTCCCCTTCTTCTTTTGCCTTCTGTCTTTCCCAGCATCAGAGTCTTCTCCAGGGAGTGCTCCCTTCTCCTTGGGTGGCCAAAGTATTGGAGCTTCAGCATCTGAACTTCCAGGGAACAGTCAGGGTTGATTTCCCTTAGGACTGACTGATTGGATCTTCTTGCAGTCCAAGGGATTCTCAGCTCGAAAGCATCTATTCTTCTGCGCTCGGCCCTTCCTTATGGTCCAGCTCTCACAGCAGTACATTACTACTGGGAATACCATCACTTTGACTATACGGGCTTTTGTTGGCAGGGTGATGTGTCTACTTTTTATTATACTGCCCAGGTTCGCCATAGCTGTCCTCCCAAAGAGCAAACGTCTTTTAATTTCATGGCTACAGTCACCATCTGCAGTGATCTTGGATCCCAGAAATGTGAAGTCTGTCACTGCTTCCACGTCTTCCCCTTCTATTTGCCAAGGTGTGATGGGGCCAGATGTCATGATCATAGCTTTTTTGATGTTGAGTTTCAAGCCTACTTTTGTGCTCTCCTCTTTCACCCTCAACAAGAGGTTCTTTAGGTCCTCCTCACTTTCTGCCATTAGAGTAGTGTCATCTGCATATCTGAGGTTGTTGATGTTTTTCCCAGCAATCTTAATTCCAGCTTGTGCTTCATCCAGGCCAGCATTCCGCATGCTGTACTCTGCATATAAATTAAATAAGCAGGGTGACAATATACATCCTTGTCGAACCCCCTTTCCTATTCTAAACCAATGAGTTGCTCCATATCCCGTTCTGACAGTTGCTTCTTGACCCTTATATAGGTTTCTCAGGAGACGTGAGGTGGGATGGTACTCCCATCTCTTTAAGAGCATGCTATCCTTCACAGCCTCGCTCAGATCCAGGTGGGCAGCTATGTTGGGCTGAAGGAGCAGAACAAATCAAGAGTCAAGTAGCACCTTTAAGACCAACCTTTAAGTTTTATTCAGGATATAAGCTTTCGTGTGCTGAAAAAGTATGGAATGGCAAGCAGTCCTCCTAAATACAAAGAAAGTGGGCAGTGAATTAGTATGCAAAATTGTGGTAATGTTTTTGGGGTCTGGTGATTGTTAGTTTGTGTTGACTGGGCTGAAACAACAATGAAGGCAGTATAAGATAGAATGACATAGACCAGGGTGTCAAACTCATTTGTTATGAGGGCTGGATCTGCCATAAATGAGATCTTGTTGGGTCGGGCCATGTGTGTACCTATTTAAGATTAGGTAACAGAGATATAAACTTTTTAAAGAACAGACAAACACGACTAATTTAAAAAAAAGAACTTAAAACATTAGCACTTGTTGGTCTTAAAGGTGCTTTCTTTGTATTTCTCCTTGGGATCCAGGGAACTGGGCAAAGGAAGTTCTGGCTCTTTCCCTCCCTCCCCTGGGATACGGGAGGGGGAAGAGCCTCAGCCAATGGAGAAAATAGAGGTTTTGCTCTGTAGCACCTGTGTGATTAAGCAAGCCTTGCAAAGCAAGCTGAGACGCAGAAGGAAGCAAGAGAGGAGAAGGAAGCAGATGAGCCAGTTGTTCGGGGGCTGATAGGCGCCCTCCGGGGGCCTGATTTGGCCCCTGGGCCGCATGTTTGACACCCCTGACATACATTACTCTGCTATTCCAACTTATATTGCCTTCATTGTTGTTTCAGCCCATTCAACACAAACTAATAATCACTGGACCCCAACTTGTGATGTTTTTAATCTGCTAAAAAACATTTCCATGATTTTGCATACTTATTCACTGCCCACTTTCTCTATATTTAGGACTGCTTGCCATTCCATCCTATTGTCTAATGAAGTGTGCTTCTAGCACACGAAAGCTTCCATTCTGGATAAAACTTTGTTGGTCTTCGAGGTGCTAATTGACTCTAGCCTTGCTCAGAGCTTGCAAACTGTAGGCCCTTGTGGTCTCCTTGACTTGAGTCGCGCCGTCTGTTGGGTTTCCCTCTTTTCCTTCTACCTTCAACTTTTCCTAGCATCGTGGTCTTTTCCGGTGACTCTTGTCTTCCCATAAGATCAATAGCCTCAGTTTGGTGACTTTAGCATCTAGCCGAGGGTGGGCAAACTTATACCATGTGCTTAATATAAGAGCCACATAGTATAAATGTTAGATGTTTGAGAGCTGTAAGACATTAATGTCAGATGTTGGAAGGGAGGGAGGGATCATAGAATCAGAGAGTTGGAAGGGACATCCAGGGTCATCTAGTCCAACCCCCTGCACAATGCAGGAAACTCACAAAAACCTCCCCCTAAATTCACAGGATCCTCATTGCTGTCAGATGGCCATCTAGCCTCTGTTTTAAAACCTCCAAGGAAGGAGAGCCCGCCACCTCCCGAGGAAGCCTGTTCCACTGAGGAACCGCTCTAACGGTCAGGAAGTTCTTCCTCATGTTGAGCCAGAAACTCTTTTGATTTAATTTCAACCCATTGGTTCTGGTCCTACCTTCTGGGGCCACAGAAAACAATTCCACCCCATCCTCTCTATGACAGCCCTTCAAATACTGGAAGGAAGGAAAAAATAGATGAGGGAGGGAGGAGGATGGGAGAAGTGGAAAGAAAGCAACTTTATCTTCAAATGCCTTCTCCAAGCTGGCCAACAGAGAAGCGAGGTCTTCAAGAGCCACCCAATATATGTGAAAGATCCACAACTGGCTCCTGAGGCACAGGCTGGCCACCCCAGTCTAGGGAGAGTGTAGGCTTGATTTAATCTAGAACCCACTGATCTGTCTTTCCGGCAGACTACAGTATCCCTAAAACTCTCCTCCAGTGCCACAGTTCAAAGGAATCAACTTCCTGTCTACTTTCTTGGCCGACTTTCATACCCATAGAACAAAGCAGGAGTCAAGTTGTACCTTTAAGACCAATAAAGTTTTATTCAGAATGGAAGCTTTCGTGTGTTAGAAGCACTCTTCATCGGACAATAGGATGGAATGGCAAGCAGTCCTTCATATAGAGCAGAGGTGGCCAACGGTAGCTCTCCAGATTTTTTTTTTTTGCCTACAACTCCCATCAGCCCCAGCCATTGGCCATGCTGGCTGGGGCTGATGAGAGTTGTAGGCAAAAAAACATCTGGAGAGCTACCGTTGGCCACCCCTGATATAGAGAATATAGAGCCATTCCATCCTATTGTCTGATGAAGTGTGCTTTAGAGCCCATGAAAGCTTACATTATGGATAAAACTTTGTTGGTCTTAAAGGTGCCACTTGACTCCTGCTTTGTTCTGCTGCTTCAGACCGACACGAAATCAAAGGTACATAACCCACCGTGAAAACCAGCTTCTATTATTGAATTATACAAAGTCAACAAAATTAAACGTACTCGTATACAAATTCCACCATCATAATTACAAAACAACCAGAACTTTCAGTCCTTAATGAAAAAGGCAGCATTAGCGCCAAGAGTCCTTCTTTTCATCTTGTGGTAAAATATATAAAGAAATGTAAAGTTGTTATTATTAAAATTTCCCAACTCATTCCATGAAATCCTGGTGTCGTACTCCAGATGATTAATGTCTGTCAAAAGGTGCAGCCAATAATCCAAGTTTCCAAGGACAAGGTCGTACTGAACCCTTGTTTCACGTGAGCTTCTTCAAGCTGCAATAATCCTTTTAGCAGTTTTTCTTAAGTATTCGGCCAAATAGCCGGCCTGTTTAAACGAACACCTACAAGGTGAGCTTCAGACCGACACGGCTGCCCAGCTGGACCTTTCATACCCATGCATAGCAGTGGAGAATCCTGTGGCATGAATGACCTCGTTTGCCAGTGCGACCTCCTTCCGCTTCAGAACCTTTTCTAGCAGAGGCCCCAGGAAATCGCTCTGCCCGGAGACCCTGGAGCGCTGCTGCCAATCAAGAGCCAGACTGCGTGGACCATTAGACTCCTAATAGCAGCTCCTTAAGTAACTGTGCGGGAGAGATCATAACTCAGAGACAGAGCTGCACATGCTTTGCATGCAGAAGTCCCCTGTCTGAAGCCGTAATTGAAAGATTTCAGATAGCGGAGAGAGCTTGGCAGGCCAGCAGCGGAACAACACTTCTGAAACCAGTGGACTCTCTTGGCGGGGGCGACCCTCGTATCTTCACTTGCATCAGATAAGAAACCGACTAGAGTTGCCAAGTCCAATTCAAGAAATACGTTCTTCACAAATGTCTATGGTCTACCTTTAGGCAGTTCGGTGTAGTGGTTAAGTGCGCGGACTCTTATCTGGGAGAACCGGGTCTGATTCCCCACTCCTCCACTTGCAGCTGCTGGAATAGCCTTGGGTTAGCCATATCTCTCGCAGGGACTTGTCCTTGAAAGGGCAGCTGCTGGGAGAGCACTCTCAACCCCACCCACCTCACAGGGTGTCTGTTGTGGGGCAGGGGGGAGGTAAAGGAGATTGTAAGCCGCTCAGTCTCTGATTCAGGGAGAAGGGGGGGCGGGGTATAAATCTGCAATTCTTCTTCTAATTGTCTTTGCCTGCGTTTGTTTCTTACTCTTCTTTCTTGACACAGGAATAGATACTACTGTTTAGCTGTGATTTCTGTTTCCTTTATTTGCCTTATTCCTACTGTATGCTCACTGCCCCCCCTCCCCCCCCCTAATTCATTCCTTCTTTCTCTCCTTCCCCTCCCCCTTTCTCCTCATCAAACCTCATACTTTGTGTAGCTCT